>NC_133620.1:19412965-19507965 GCF_048593235.1 Sminthopsis crassicaudata | reverse complement strand
ATTCATCTAATGCCCAAAACACAATGACTGGTCTGCTTCGCATATCTCTTTCACCTCCCAAGAAGCTCACCCTCCCAATGGTGAAACAACATGCTAAAGGAAGCCCTTCTTTGGGGCAGACACAAAAGCACCGAAGCCCTGAGGGCGCAGCAGAGGTGGGGAGGACAAGGCCCAGGGCCTGTGAGGTTCCCTCAGGACTGGAGGGCAGAATGGCGGAGCAAGGCCTGGAGGATTACAAAGGCAGGGAAAGGCCTCTTTATTAGTCCTCCATAACTCCAGAAGGAATAAAACCTCTGCAGGAGCCTGGAGGGCAGGGACGGGGTATTCCTGCTTGCGCCTCCATTCCTCTGGTTCATCTTCCAGGCAGCTGTCAAAGTGATTTTCTAAAACTCAATCACGTCACCTCCATACTCATAAACTCCATTAGCTCCCTATTACTTCCAGGAGCAAATACAAAATGCCGTCTGGCCTTCAAAGCCCTCATAACCTGTCTCCCTCCTACCTCTCCAGTCTTCTATACCTCACTCCTCAGCACATGTTCCCCATACAAGACACTCCATTTTGAGAGATAAGAGGAAGAGTAGCTAGAAGATGGACATTCAAGTCAGGAAGCCCAGGGTTTGATTCCACCTTTGACACATACTGACTGTGTGACCCTGGGCAAATGACTAATTTCTCAGAAATGTGAGTGTCTAAGGATCTAAACTATAAACTCAATTGCTGATCAGAACTTGAGGAGTAGCTTTCCATTCTTGGGAGTTCCCTGTATCCATGAAATCACAGGAAGAGACCACAATTTATTACCACAAATATGAATGTTATTACATTTAAGCAGCCATGTAGTACCCTGAGCTTTGGTGAGGAAGACTCCAGTTCAAATGCAGCTTCAGACAAGTTAATTCCCACACTCATTAGGAAAGACCCACATGTACTTGTTTCTAGCATAGTCACTCTTACCCACACTCAGAATCCCAACCTTTCCTGTTTTGGGTCAACCTGCCCAAAACTAAGGACACAACAGTCATGCAGGTTCCACTAGGAAAATATCCACTTCCTTTCCTTAACCTTACTTCTTAGATCAGCTTCTGAGGGAAGATTCTGTTCTGGCACTTGATAAAGAAGAGCTCTCCCTTCCCCCCATTTCACTTTGGGTGGGATTAGGTGAGTTATGGGCAGCTAGGTGGTGAACTCGGAGTCAGAAATTCCTGAGTTCAAATGTGGCTTCAGAAACTTCCCAGCTGTATGACCTTGGACAAGTCACTTAAGCCTGCTTACCTCAGTTTCCTCATCTGTAAAATGAATTAGAGGAGGAAATGGCAAGCACTCCAGTATCTTAACCAAGAAATCCCCCCAAAAGGGTCACCCAGAATCAAACAGGGCTAAAATAATTGAAGAAACCAGTCACAGAGTATGAGCAGACATGAGGGTTACAGTCTGAGATACAGATTATTACTGACATGAGCATTATCATCCTTCCAGGTAGGTACAACTTTAGCATCATCTTTGACTCCTCATTTGTTCTCATTGACAAATGTGGTCAATTGGTGGCCAAGCCTTGATCTAGCCACTGACCCTTTCTCTCCACTCATATAGCTCCCTCATCTCTTGTTGAACTATTGCAATAGGTGGTTTCCCTAAAAATTTCAGGCCTTTCCCCTTTGCAAGCTGATGAAGAGATTTTCCTAAAGTGCAATCACCTCATGCTCAATAAAACTCCATGGTTCTCCAGTGATTCAAGGCTCGAATGTTTCATCTTTATCTTATCCTTTAAAATTTTCTTTTTGAGAGTCTAAGTTTTATATTGTATATAATTATTGGTAAGTATATGCATATAATTTATAAGCAAACACATTGGTTAAGACTCAAAATGCTTTTCCAGCAGGGGAGAGCACTGAACTGGGTCTTGTATCAGCATTGCTTCAGGATATGAATACGGCTCCCATCCAAAATGCTTCACACAGGGCCCTCTCTATGTCTGTGTATTCTTGGACACCGAATAACTAAGTGATATAGAAGTACTTTATGCACCTCTTTCATTCACCATATTCTGATTTCTGGTTCATTTATTTGTGCATGTCTTATCCCTTCCACTCAAAACTCCTAAATAGGTTGGAATTTATCTTGTTTATCTCCCCTGGTGATTAATAGATCATTGGATGCAATAAATTCTTAATGAAAATGTGTTGCTGAATAAAAATGATGTTGGACTAAGGCAAAGAATCACAGAATCTTATATTTGGAAGGGATCTCACGGGGATATTAGGGCCAATCTATACCTCAACTGAAAATCCTTCTACCATGTCCCTAGGATTGTGCTGGGAAATGTTTACCAACCAGATCTCGAGGGGAAAAAAAGATGCACCTATGACACACATTTACATTTAATCTGCATTATTAATATATATATATACATATATATATATATATATATTTTTTTTACCATCACTTTCTTTTGTCTAGACAAGCAACAAAGCAAAAACCAAGCCCTGATCCTGGGTATTTGATAATTTCTGAGATGCAAATTCGACCAGTCTGCTATGTAAAAGCTGACTCTAGCTAGATCACTGCTGCAGGAACAATAGTCCCGTAGTCTCAGGTATGAGGTAGTGCCTCTAGGAATAGCCCATTCCCCCTTTTGGAAGAGCTCTCATTTTAGGATTTCTTTTCATCAAATTTAAATGTGATCTTCTGCTACTTGCACCTGTGATTCAGTTCTGCACTTAGGGGTCAAGGATAGCATGTTCCTCTTCCCCAAGATAGTCCTTCAGACACTTTGTTGGGTATTCTGTTTTGATCCTTCTATCTTTTCTAATATAAACATACTTAGTTCTTTCAATTGAATCCTGTACAACACAATCTCAAGGCCATTACTCATTTCTTTGGTAAGACTTCATTTTTCAAACATAGAGAACTGAGTCAAATTTATAGAGATAAGAGCCATTCCTCAAGTGTTAAATGCTCAAAGGATTTTTGAACAGGCAGTTTTCAGACAAAGCAATCATAGCTATCTAAAAGTCATATAAAATGTCTAAATCATGATCGATGAGAAAAATATAAATTACAACAACTCTGAGCTACTTCAGATTAGCCAATGTGACTGAAAAAGAATATGATAAATGTTGGAGAGGATGAGGAAGAATTAAAACAATAATATACTATTGGTGGGTTTATATACTAATTCAACTATTCTGGAGAGCCATTTGGAGCTAAAGGCAATAAAACCACAAATATCCTTTGACTATACTACTACATCTGTATCCCAAAGATATCAAAAACAAAAAGAAAAAGTATCCTGTGTACAAAAGTATTTATGGCAGCTCTTTTAGTGATGGCAAAAATTGGAAACTGAGGGAATGTCCGTCACCTGGGGAACTGCTGAATAAATTGTTGTATATGATTGTGATGGAATACTTTTGTGCTTTAAGTAGTGATGAGCAGGATGCTCTCAGGAAAAAAAAACATGGAAAGATTTACATGAACTGATACAAAGTGAAATGAACAGAAGCAAGAGAACAGTGTACACAGTACTAGCAACATTGTATGATAGCCTACAAGCAAAAATTTAGCTATTCTCAACAATACAATGATCAAAGACGATTTCATAGGACTCATGAAAGTTGCTTTCCATCTTCAGAGAAAGACTGATAGCTTGTAGAATGCAAATCAAAGACACTTTTTATTTATTTTTCTTAGTTTTTTTTTTTTGAGTCTTTTCTTTCACAGAATGACTTACATGGAAATATGTTTTGCATGACTACACATTTGTAACCTATGTCAAATTGCTTGTCTTCTCAATGGGGGGAAGGAAAGAGAGGGAGAGAATTTGGAATTCAAAATTTAAAGAAAAGATGTTAACATTGCTTTAACATGAAATTGGGGGAAAGCATATTGTAAATCTGGAAATGCTGTAGAAGTCAAAGCCATTACTATTGTAAAGACAGCCAAGGTTATTCACAGGCTTCCCAAACATCATATTTCCAAAATCAAACATTCTCTCCTCCAACACAACCCTCTGCATAAATTTCCTATATCTGTTCTCTTCCTACCCATCTGACTGGTACTTCTTTGTCCCACTTTTCTGGGTCATCATCCATATGACTTCTCTTAACTGTGGATGTACCCCATGAATTTGTCTGGTCCCTCTTCTCTTTCATTTCCTACTCTGATTGTGACATAATAAATTCCCATGCATTCCATGATCATCTATGAAAATAACTTTCATATCTACATATTTAATTTTAGTCTCTTTTCTGAATTCTCATTCCACAAAACTAGCTACTTTTTGGATACTTCATAACCAGAGACCCGTAGGCAACAAAAAATCAGTCTATCATCTCAAAGGAATACATTTATACATTTTCCCCTTCCAAACTTGTCTCCTTTTGAACATCCTTATTTTTAACAACATAACCCCATCTTCCTAGTTATCTATGTTTTCAATCTCATGGTTACCCTTGATTTTTCTTTTTTCTGTATGTAAATTTTCTTTTTTTTCTTTAAGTTTTTTTATTTTATTTTCAAAACATATGCATGGATAATTTTTCAAAATTGACCCTTACAAAACCTTGTTTCTAAATTTCCCCTTCTTCTACTCACCCTCTCCCCCATATGGCAAGAAATCTTATAATAAACATGTTAAAATATGTGTTAAATCCAATATATGTATACATATTTATACAATTATCTTTCTGCGCAAGAAAAATCAGAACAAAAAGGGGAAAAAAGAGTAAGAAAACAAAATGCAAGCAAACAACAACCAAAAGAGTGAAAATGCTATGCTGTGATACACACTCAGTTCCCACAGTCCTCTCTGTGGATGCAGATGGCTTTCTTAATCACAAGACCATTGGAACTGGCCTGAATCATCTCATTGTTGAAAAGAGCCATGTCCATCAGAATTAATTAATCTTGTTCTATTCACTTCACTTAGCATCAGTTCATGTAAATTTCTCCAGATCTCTCTGAAATCATCCTGCTGGTCGTTTCTTATAGAACAAAAATATTCCATAATATTAATATGCCATAACTTATTCATCCATTCCCCAGCTGATGGGCATCCACTCAGTTTCCAGTTTCTTGCCAGTATGAAAAGGGCTGCCACAAATATTTTAACACATGTGGGTCCTTTTCCCTCCTTTATGATATCTTTGGGTTCTAAGATCAATAAAAATACTGCTGGATCAAAAGGTATGCACATTTTTATAGCCTTTTAGGCATAGTTCCAAATTGTTCTCCAGAATGGTTGGATTGGTTCACAAGTCCACCAACAATGTATTAGGGTTCCAATTTTCCCACATCTCCTCCAACATTTATCATGATCTTTTCTTGTTATCTTAGCCAAACTGAGAGGTGTGTAGTGGTACCTCAAGGTTGTCTTAATTTGCATTTCTTTGATCAATAATGATTTAGAGAACCTTTTCATAGGACTAGAAATGGTTTCAATTTCTTCATCTGAAAATTGTCTGTTAATATCCTTAGACTATCAATTGGAGAATGGCTTGAATTCTTATAAATTTGAATCAATCTCTATATATTTTAGAAATGAGGCCTTTATCAGAACCCTTGAATGTAAATCTCCCCCCATTTATTGTTTTCCTTCTAATCTTGTCTGCATTGGTTTCGTTTGCACAAAAACTTTTTAACTTAATATAATCAAAATTATCTCTTTTGTGTTCAATGATGAACTCCAGGAGGCAGAGCCAAGAAAGTAGACATGTCTCTATCTGGGCTCCTCTGAGAAGTCCTTCAAATCAACAGCAGATTAAGCCTCTGAATTGGTTTTGGAGTGAAATAATCTACAAAGATTTGGAGAACAACATATTTCTAGAAGAAAATACTTTGGAGGAATTTCAGAAAAGGTCTGTCTCAATCCAGCAGGGGGAGAGGCTGCTGAGCTCAGAACCTCTGTAGGAAAACTGGGGCAGGGAGCCAGGGCATGGGGGCATGCATGCACCAGGAAATCTACTGACAGGGTTTTAGGTTATTCTGTCCTGGTTACAAGCCAGATTTTCTGTGAGACACCCAAAAACAAATACAAAAGAAAAATTGTGAGCCACTGAGTCTGGGAAGAATGCAGGACCTGGCCATGCCTACCCAGCACCAGAACTCAGTAAGCAGTATCCACCCCAGGTCAAACTAAAGTAGTTGTAAATCCTTTGCTTTAAGAGCAGATCTTAACCTTTTAAAAAAAATAGCAAAAAAGCAAAAAGAACTCTGACCACAGACAGCTTTTATGGAGAAAAAAAAGAACAGACCTCAAACCCTGAGGATCATAAAGGCAAATCAAGTCCAGATAAAGTCCCAAAGGGTGCTATAAATTGGTCCCCATTTCACAAGGCTCTCTTGGAAAATTCAAAAAGGATCTTAAAAAGAGTTAGAAGAAAAATAGGGATCTTATTATGAGATTTTTATTATGAGATCTTTGCCAGAGGTTATAGAAAAGAAAAAACAGAAATTCTCTGAAGAAAACTCCTAAAAATAGAGTTGATGAAATGGAAAAAAAGCATAACTCAAAATAGATATGAAAAAACCAATTCATTAAAAAACAAAATCTGTGAAATGGAAAAAAATGCAATGATCCAAACACTTTATATAAAACTTCAATTGGCCCAATGCAAAAGGAGATAGAAAAGCTAGTTGAAAAAAAATTCGCTAAAAATTAAAATTGAACAAATGTAAGTGAGACTCAATGAGACTTCAAGAATCAGTCAAACAAAACAAACAAACAAAAAAAAACAATGGGAAAAGAGAAGAAAATATAAAGTACCTCCTTGGAAAAACAACTGATCTGGAAAATAAATCTGGGAGAGACCATCTAAGAATTATTGGGCTTCCTGAAAACCATGATGAAAAAAGAGCCTCGACATCATCTTCCAAAATATCATCAAGGAAAACTGTCTGGATGTTCTAGAACCAGAAGGTCAAATAGTCTTTGAAAGAATTCACCAATTACCTCCTAAAAAAGACTCCAAAATGAAAACTCCAAGGAACATCTAAATTTCAGATTTACCAAATCAATGAGAAAATATTACAAGCAACCAGAAGGAAATAATTCAAATATTGAGGAGTCACAATCAGGATCTAGGACCTAGCAGCTTCCATTTTAAAGGATTGAAGAGCATGGAATCTGATATTCTGCAAAGCAAAGGAACTTAGACTGGAGCCAAGAATAAACTATCCAGCAAAACTGAGCATTATCTTTCAAGAAAAAAGATGGACAGAAGGGCATCTAAGTGGTTCAGTGGATAGAGCACCAGCCCTGAAGTCAGGAGGAACTGAGTTCAAATCTGACCTCAGACACTTAACACGTCCTAGCTGTGTGACCCTGGGCATCAGCAGGATGATTTCAGAAAGACCTGGAGAGACTTATATGAACTGATGCTAAGTGAAGTGAGCAGGACCAGAAGATCATTGTACACGGCAACAGCAAGATTATACGATGATCAGTTGTGATGGATGTGGCTCTCTTCCACAATGAGATGATTCAAAGTAGTTCTAACTATTCAATGATGGAGAGAGCCATCTGCACTCAGAGAGATGTCAGTGGGAACTGATGGTGGATCACAACATAGCATTTTCACTTTTTGTTGTTTGCTTGCAATTTATTTTCTTTCTACTTTTTTATACATATTGTATAAATATGTAGGCATATATTGGATTTAACATATATATTTTATCATGTTTGACATATATTGGAATACTTGCCATCTGCGGGAGAGGGTGAGGGGAAGGGAGGGAAATTGGAACACAAGGTTTTGCTAGGATTAATATTGAAAAATTGTCCATATATATTTTTTTAAAATAAAAAATAATGAACTCCAGTTCTTCTTTAGATGTAAATTCCTTCCTTCTCCATAGATCTGATGGATAAACTATCCTTTATTTTTCTAATTTGTTTATAATATCTCTCTTTTTTTACCTTATGTTTCACCCTTGATTCTTCACTCTTGCTTTCCTCAGATATCTAAGCATTTATTTAATCTTGTTATTTATACTTCCACATCATCTCCTGCATCCATCCTCTTGTTTGAATTCACATAACCACCTGATCACCTCCCATTGGGAACATTGAAATTTTCTTTTCACTGTTTTTCATAATCTATACTTCTTGTTTCTCCCCATTATGACTTATTTTCCACATAGCTGCCAAAGAGATTTTCCTAAAATCATTTGACCATATCCTTCCCGTACTCAATAAACTGCAGTGATTTTCTTTTACTTCTAGGATCACTATAAAGTCTTCTGCTACTTATACTACAATGTGGTTCCTTCATACTTTTCTACCTTTGCTAGTCAGTACTCCCCTTCCATTCTCTCCAGTCCAGTCCATGTGGCCTTGCTAGCTCCTTCCAAACAGTAGCAAATTTACTTCCTATGAGGAAGAGATGCTCTCCTTTGTTACCTCTGTGAGAATCAAACCAAACACCACTTTCTGTTTACCACAGCTGCTCAGGCCATATTCTCAAGGTTTTCCTGTGCTTTTGTTTGCTTTGTTTTGTATGTAACTTATTCTCTCTCTCTCTCTCTCTCTCTCTCTCTCTCTCTCTCTCTCTCTCTCTCTCTCTCTCTCTCTCTGTCTCTCTCTCTTTCTCTCTCTCTCTGTCTCTGTCTCTGCTGTATCTCTCTCTCCTCTCCTCTTCTATTCTCTCTCCCTCCCTTCCTCTCTGTCTCTCTGTCTCTGTCTCTGTCTCTTTGTCTCTCTCTGTCTCTCTCTTTCTGTCTCTCTCTGTCTCTGTCTCTCTGTCTCTCTGTCTCTCTGTCTCTGTCTCTCTGTCTCTCTGTCTCTGTCTCTGTCTCTCTCTCTCTCTCTCTCTCTTACACACACACACACACACACACACACACACACACACACACACACCCCTCATTTATTGCCTCTCTCCAATCTCATTTCTGATTTCTATAGCTTAGGAGAACAATTTCTAGGTTCAATCAATCTACTATTTTCTCTTTGGTTCTTTCTTTACTATCTCTTCTCCAAGTACACTTGGGGCTGGGATGTTACAGCATGTAGCTACAGTAAACACATGATGTCGAAGACCTCCTAGGAATTCAGTAATGTTTTGAAATAAATCAAGTATCAAAAGTTATCTTTCGTTAACAATCTTCTAAAATAAACCTTGTGCTTGATTAATCAGAACAGCATTTAAATACATTTGGAAACAAGAACAACAAAAGTCACTGTCAGGCCATAAAATGATAGACTAAGAGATTGACAATGGGAAAGAATCTTTGAGATCATCTAACCCAAACATCATTCCCCCCACACATATTTAATAACTTTCCCATGGTTACATACAGAGAAAATAATAGAATTTGAATCCAAGACCCCCAACTGCAAATCTAGTGTTTTTGTTTTTCCAGCACACTATCTTTCCATCATTCATGCTAGATACTTGTTGGATCTAAGTACAATTCAGAGAATGATGGAGAGATGGATAGAAAAATATGTAGTCAGGGAGATAATAGACAGATAATAAATGAATAATTGAACAGATATATATATATATATATAAGGAATAAATGGATTATAAATGGATGGATAGAAAGAAGATTGTTATATAGACACATTTAGTAAGTGCTTACAATGAAGCAGACATATAGTATACTCGTTCTGAAGACCCATTCCAGAAGTCAGTGCCTTCCTCCCACCCCCGAAAATTTAACCAGCCTACGATAATCTCCAAGATAATTTCCTATTCAAAGTCTCATGATCCTAAAATCATTTTCTTCATCTATTCTAGCTTAAAGCAGGTTTGTGGCCACTAGATACACTTCAAATATGGCCTGTGTGTATGTATTTTTTCTGTCTCTGTCTATGTCTTTGTGTCTCTGTGTCTTTCTCTTTCTTTGTCTCTGCATTTCTGTGTTATTGTCTCTGTATCTCTCTCTCTCCATCTCTATTATTGTCTATCTCTGTGTCTATTTCTCTGTGCCTCTGTCTCTATTTCTCTTTATCTCTCTGTCTTTCTCTGTTTCTGTCTCTGTCTATCTCAAACTCTCTCAGTCTCTGTCTCTGACCGTCTCTCTTCTGTGTTTCTCTGAGTCTTTGTCTATTTATGTCTGTGTCTCTCTCTCCTCTGTTTCTGTCTCTGTCTGTGACTGTCTCTCTGTCTCTCTCTCTATTTCTCTCTCTGAGTTTCTATCTGTGTCTCTTTGTCTATCTGTGTCTCTGTCTCTCTCTGTCTCTGTGATTGTCTCTCTGCCTGTTTCTATCTCTGTTTATCTCTGTCTCTCTGAGTCTCTGTCTATCTATCTTGTCTGTGTCTCTCTCTGTCTCTGTCTTTCTTTATCCTGAATTACTGGAACTAGCTTCTTGGGGCACTGTCTCTGTTCTCTACCTTGTTGCTTCACTTCTTTCCAGTGATCTCCTTGCCTTCTCTTTTTCACATTGCTTTCCCCCCAATCTCCCAGCTCCCAGCTATTATATCCCCTCCCCTCCCCTCTCTTGACTTCCTCTCACTGGCAGCCAACCTTGGAAAATGCCGGGGGAGCACAAAGCCTCCCTCTTGTGATAGTTCATTGAAAAGGATGACAAAAGGAAGCAGATGTAGTTGGCTCCCAGTGGGCCTCAGGGGAGATGGGCAAGCGCTATCATTTAGCTCACTGGCACAAACATAATGTTGTCAATGATGTTGACAAAAGTAGAGGGTAAGAAAGGAGCAGGAGACCGTGGCAAATGGTTTAATAAAACAGTAACAGGGTTTTTTGCTTCTTCCTCCAGCTGACAAGAGGAAATGCCAATATGTGAATGTTATATTGGACTCCACAGATACAAGTGGGAAATCACAGGTGATCAGTCAGACCAGGACTTCACCTCCTTACGCCCACCCTGCGTCTTCCTTTATATCCCCTTAGTCCTGAAATTCCCTCACCCTATTTAAAAATAGCACGTGTTTGGAAAAAAAATTATCACGTTCAATTAAACAACTATTTTATATCATCAATGTCGTCATCATCATCATCATCATCATCATCATCATCATCATCATCATCATCATTGTTAATATTAGGAAGCAATAGAGAATAAGAGATAGAAACACTGTCTCTCTTTGTCTCCTCTTTTTGTCTCTCTATCTCTTTCTCTGTCTCGCTGTCTTTCTCTCGATTTTACATACTATATGTAGACCTAAATTTATATATTTATATACCTAGATGTATAGATAAATATCTAGATGTATAGATAAATGGATCTAGAGTGAGGTAGGTGTCTATAGAGAACTAGTTATATCTGTTTGTTTGGAGTGTATTTAGTTAATTTCTCATTGACTCTTCCTTTCTAATGTGAGCTCCTTGCGATGAGGGACTGTTTTTCTTTTTCTTTTTTATCCCCAACATACTTAATACAATATCTAATAATAGCATTTTTCCCCCCTGAGGCTGGGGTTAAGCGACTTGCCCAGGGTCACACAGCTAGGAAGTGTTAAGTGTCTGCGACCAGATTTGAACTCGGGTCCTCCTGAATTCAAGGCTGGTGCTCTATCCACTGCGCCATCTCGCTGCCCCCATAATAGCATTTTTTAATACATACTTGTTGAAAGATTGACTTAATAAATCATGGTTTCTATTGATACAGGGATTTTCCTCACCTAAAGTTCCCTCCATTGAGGAAATCCAACACCGGGATGAAACAATTACAATAGTTCTCTAAAATTCAGAAAACATTTTGCATAGATTCTATCATGTGGATCTCATTACCTGATGGTATTATTAGATGAAAAATCTATGACTCAGACTATTTGTCTTGCACAAAACTAATCAGTTTTAAAGGTGAAATTTAGATCCAACTTTTCTTGCTTCCATATCCAGCCCTTTATGAAATGTACCACATACTGTTCTTACTCTTAGTCCCTCAGTGAACGTGAAGTTGGAGGCAGAATGGATTTTGGGTCCAGCACTGCCCTGGAGTCCAGGAGGCCTGCATTTAATCTTTCTCTCTCTCTCTTCTGTGTACCAGCTGTGTAACCATGTAAACAAGTCACTTAATCTCACAGTGCCTTGGATAAATGTTGAAGTCTCTTTTTCCCAAATAAATCTCCGGTCTGCATCAATGAAAACCGTTTCCACCCCAAGAATCCCCCATATTGATGAAATTACAGGTCTAAACTAACGAACATGGTGGATGAAGGGTGAAATTGATGTATTGGTACCTAGAGGCCTGGATTGGTAGTCAAGGAAACCCACATTGAAATCTTGCCCCAGGTATAACAGAATGGGCCAATTCCTTAGCTTTATTGAGCCTCAGTTTCTTCCACCATAAATTGGGGTTAATAATCCCTGAATTCCCACCTCACATGGCCTGCTATGAGATTGAAACAAAGGACACCAGGCAAACCTTAAAATGCTCCATAAATGTTAATTATTAGCAATTGCTATCACTATCTGCAAGGCTCTGTGCCCAGAGCTCTGGATACAAAAAGAAAAAAATAAGAGATAGTCTTTATCTGTCCCCAAGGGTCTTATACAATTTTGGACACAGGTCAACTAAAAGATACCTCCATATTACAGCGTGTCTTAAAAGTTTTAGTGTGTTTTTTAAGCTAGTAACCTTTCAAACTGCACTAAGATTTTGGGGGTATCCTTTTTAATAGAGGGGGGACATACTTTGGAAAAAACACAGTAGAGGCAGTGATGTAATGAAACAGCTGTGGAGGGAGAGGACCAGAGCTTGAGACCCAGCTTTGTCACTTATTGACTTTATCAACCTTTGGAAGACCCTTCTCTCTGAACTTGTTCCCTCATTTATAAAAAGATAAGGTAGGACAAGATGATCACTCTCCAAATCCACTTAAGGATGGTGTTGATTCATTTACTTAATCAAGTCAGCCTACCCTGCTTAGAGCAAGTGACTCAACCAATCAATCTCAGGGATAAGCTTTAGTCTAAGGCAAAAGTCCTTGAGAGTAGAATAACATTGGACAGGAATGATATTGAATTGTCGAATAGGCCATTTTTCTTTTCTCTTCTCTCCTCTTCTTTCCTTTCTTTCTTCCTTTCTTTTCTTTCTTTTCTTTCTTTCTTTCTTTCTTTCTTTCTTTCTTTCTTTCTTTCTTTCTTTCTTTCTTTCTTTCTTTCTTTCTTTCTTTCTTTCTTTCTTTTTTCTTTCTTTTTTCTTTTTCTTTCTTTCTTTCTTTCTTTCTTTCTTTCTTTCTTTCTTTCTTTCTTTCTTTCTTTCTTTCTTTCTTTCTTTCTTTCTTTCTTTCTTTCTTTCTTTCTTTCTTTCTTTCTTTCTTTCTTTCTTTCTTTCTTTCTTTCTTTCTTTCTTTCTTTCTTTCTTTCTTTCTTTCTTTCTTTCTTTCTTTCTTTCTTTCTTTCTTTCTTTCTTTCTTTCTTTCTTTCTTTCTTTCTTCCTTCCTTCCTTCCTTCCTTCCTTCCTTTCTTTTTATTTCTATTATTCTTCTTCCTTCCATTCTTTGTGTTTTAAGAGGAATTTCTTGGGGTTTTGGAAATAGCAGTTGCCATGTTAAATTTGACTTCCACTTTAGTGGGATTTAATATCACTGATCATAGTTAAATGAAATATTTTAATTACCAAAAGCTTGTCCCACAAAATCTTATGCTTTTCACTTCCAGAATAGGAGTCCAACATGGAAGGGTAAAAGAAGAGAGAGGAGGAGCAAGTCTATTCTAGACTTCTTATTTTGACCAGCACTGATCTCCCACTTCCTTCTCATTACTAACTCAATTAAAACCAAAGGGCCTCCATCTGTGAAAATTATAAGTTCTTTCATTAGATCATAGATTCCAGAGTTGAAGGGAACCTGAGAAATCAGTGAGTCCAACTATTTTTTCTGGGAGATGAGGACAACTGAGGAACCAAAAGACTTATCAAGATCACATGATTAATTAATGAGTACATTTTGAAGATGGATGAATCAGAAATCATCAGAACAGCAAAAAGACTCTATAGAATATTCTAGTTAGTTAATTGACCAAGAAGCATTTAGTAAGCACATAGTCTATCCAGTGGTCCTCAAACTTTTTAAATAGGGGCCAGTTCACTGTCCCTCAGACTGTGGGAGGGCCGGACTATAGTAAAAACAAAAACTCACCCTCTGTCTCCGCGCCTCAGCCCATTTGCCATAACCCTGTGGGCCTGAGGGCTGTAGTTTGAGAACCCCTGGTCTATACCAAGTATGCTAAGTGCTAAGGATGCAAAGATAGACAAAAGACAATTCTTGCCCTTAAGGAACTCATGATCTAATGGTGGAAAATGAAAATGAATGAATATGAAATATTCATATGAATGTATTCAATATGGTACAAACAAATCATATTACCCTCATGCACAAAAGAAGCAAATTGTCTAAGGTCACAAAGGTAATAAATAAGAGACCTTTAGAGTCAAGATTTGACCTCAGGACTTCTGATTCCAAATCTCCTACTTTTTGCCCATGGTACCCCACTGGCTCTGGATACATTTAAGTAATGTTTTAAGGTCAGCAATATTCTGTCCTCACAAAAAGCCCGAGAAACAGGTAAATCATGGAGGAATTATTGCTCCCATTATTCAGAAGAGCTAAGTGAAGTCAGATGGATGAGGTGACTTGCCCAGAGGCACAGAGACAGCAGTCAAATTCAAAGCTGCTTCTTTTCAGGCAGTATGCATTCTATCAATGACCACATCAGTTCTGTGGTTCCTTTTGCATAAAACATTGGTAAGGGCTCTGGCTAACACCTTACTAAAGTCTTGTTCTTGAGTTATTTTTCAGTTTTGTCAAACATTCCATGATCCCATTTGGGATTTTCTTTGTCAAAATACTGGAGATGGTAACAATCTTTGAGGCAGAAAAACTGTTTACACACTTTAGAAGGAATTTCTCTCATGGTAAAATTTGTAAAATAGAATTTTTCAAGTAAAAAAAAATGAAATCAAAATACTGGAGAGATTTACCATTTCCTTCTGCAGCTCATTTTACAGATGGGGAAACGGAGGCAAACAGGATAAAGTGACTTGTCCAGGGTCACACAGCTAGTAACTGTCTGAGGCTGGATTTGAATTTAGGTCTTCCTGAGTCCAGGCCCAGCACTTTATTCACTGAGTCACCTAGTTGTCCTTATTAAGACTACTTATGCCTCAAAATGAAACTTTTGCCAAATGAAGTAGGTCAAACTCTAGTGGCAACTGAGATCGCCTAGCTGATTGCCATCACCATTTTTGATTTCTATTTTTGGTATAATTTAAAAATTTTAAAGCATTTTACATTTATGATCTTATATTTTCTTTTAGTACATTGGACTGAATGCTGGGCACAAAGTCCCAAAGGACAGGTTTCCAATCCAACTTCTAGCTTAGGACTCTGGACAAGTCTCTTAATTTTGCTGTGTCAAGGCAACTTCCTGGGGCTTACCAAGTCAACAACACATGTATTAGAAGCTGGACCAGCATTGTCCAATATGTTATAATTTTTACGTTTATGGTTGAGCAGAAAGGTTCCAGAAATCCCTTCCCATTTTTCAATTCTATGACTCTGTGCTTATGGACTTCGAGGGAGCTGATAAAATCATGTTAAATAATCTCCATCAAAGTCCTCTTCTGATACCTCGTTGTGGTACAAAGATGACCTTGATTTCTTGCAGATTATGTTAAAAGGAACAGACCAGAGCTGGTGGTATTATTTGGGAGGACTTCAGGGACAGAGCGGGTGCTGGGCCAGGTGGCTGCTGGAAGTGCACAAGCCTGGCTAAGTTCAAAGAAACTCCTCACCATATTGGATGCAGGGGGATAAAGCTTTTGGCCACAGGAAACTTCAAGGAATATTTACTAAAAAGTGTAATGGTAAATGGAATACTTATACCAGTAAACACACGTGTTGAAATGTTGAAGTATGTGCTGTGAAGTGGTCGTGTTGTTATATTGTTTCCCCTCATATCACTTTATCCCCATTTTACAGATGAATAAAATGAGGTCCACAGAGGTGAAAGGACTTTTTTTGTGGTTATAGGGCATGCTGACTGAAAAACTGACCCTAGAACCCGGGTCTCTAGATTCTCAGCCTTGGGCTCTGAGAGCCAGAATCAAACTATTTATAACAGTCTTTGCTTTAAATTCTAGTATAGAAAGAGATAATTTCTCTTTACTTAGCTTAGCTGTAAGCTAGGAGGATTTCTAACTGACCCCACTTTCAAGTGCTAGAAATGAGCACAAATCACTTTCCACATGCTCCTAAGGCAATTTAGAAGATTGTCTTTAAACATCTCCTAATCCGGGCTTAATTAGCATTCATATTCCCCAGGATCTGCATTCTCGTTTTGTTTATGTGATGATCATTTTTCACAATCACACAGGAGTCTGGCCTGCTGTTTTTGTGTTCCTTGTACATCAAGGTTTCTGTGATGTGCTCTGGTGGGGGCTCATTCAGGCAGGGCTCTTTGGCTTCTCACCACATGACTGGTCTATTTCTTTTTGGGGATCATCGGTTAGGAGCAACCTCATCTCACCAAACACCTCCCCACTTCTCTACTTCCTTTATTTCAGACACTAAGGAAGAGATGACCCTTCTGCCTGAGCCAAGAGCCTGTGTTCCAATTCCTTTCCTTTTCTGGATTTTGCCCCCTCTTTAATGCTCTCCATGTTGTCATCCTCAACTCTCCCCATCCACTCATTTTTTTTCCCACTGCCACTACACATGCTGGATTTTCCTTTGGACTTTCTTCAATCCTTTCCAGATCACTTTTATATGTTATCTCCACCCAGTAGAGTATGAACTCCTTGAGGGGAGGAAGACTGTCTTTTTGCCATATTCCAGATCTCGGAACGGTACCTGACACCAAGTGAGTTCATGATAAAATCATCCCCCCTTGGCATAAATGATACTCTCTTGATTCTTCTCCTGGACTTTTATTATTTTTTGGGGGGGGCAACATCAATCTCCTCCTTCCAAAGCATAGATGTCTCCAAGACTTTGTCCTGAACCCTCTTCTATTCCTTCTCTATACTCCCTTATTGAACTCAACTTTATTATTGTTAAGTCATTTTCTGTTGTGACTTTCTGCGACCCATTTGGGGTTTTCTTTTCAATGATTCTGGAGTGATTGGCCATTTTCTTCTCCAGCTCATTTAACAGATGGGAAAACTGAGGTAGACAGTGACTTGCCCAGGATCACCCAGCTATTAAGTGTCAGAGGTCAAATTTGAACTCAGGAAGATGAGCTTTCCTGACTCTAGGCTGGGCACTCTGTACTATGGCAACCCTTAGCTGCCCTGCATGACCCTGGGCACATAATTTAACTTTTTAGAGATCTATGTAACTTTCTAATAATTTGTTTCAGGCAACGTGACATCTCTGGCAGATTGGGTGTCCTCTTTCAAAGAGATCAAAGGTAGAATTCCTATCTTTAAGAGGGTAATCATAGATTCAGAGCTCAGAGAAAAGCTAAAACTCTAGAGGTTTGCTGTTTCGCTGGACTTTTACAAGTGGGATAACTAGAGCAGAGAAGTTTGGGAATTTGTCCAAGACCATA
Organism: Sminthopsis crassicaudata; assembly: GCF_048593235.1. NCBI lineage: Eukaryota > Metazoa > Chordata > Mammalia > Dasyuromorphia > Dasyuridae > Sminthopsis > Sminthopsis crassicaudata. Next base: position 19,490,502 of record NC_133620.1, on the reverse strand, counting down.
TAGGTAGCAAGCAGCAGAACTAGGCTTTGACCCAGGTTTTCTGTCACCAAATCCAGTGCCTTTTCCACTATACCACACTGCCCAACTTGGTTCGAGAAAGTTTGTATGGGATGTCCTCAATCTCCTAGGGAAGCAGGAGGCAAGACTACTGAGAAAGGAGGACTGAGGGAAACTAGGACTTTGAAAAGAAAAGGAAGATTGGAAATTTATCTCCATTGTGAATAGGGTGACAGTCCATGAGAGATGAAGAAAAGGAGAGCGATGGCTATTAGTGGTCAATTGAGGCTGGATACCATCCATTTGTACTGAGCTTAATCAGAATGGTTCCATGTTTTCCTCCAGAAATGTTTGGTAGAAGCACACTGTGCATGACAGAAGTTAATTGGGCTCCAGGATCTGATAAACTAGAAAGAAAGAAGGTCAAGGGGTTCCTTGAGAGCAGAGACAGTCTTGGTTCTGGTTCTGAGCACTTGACTGAAGGGGTTCAGTCAACCTGGACTCAAATCTCTGATCTGCTAACGATTATGTGAGTTAACTGGCCAAATCATTGAATAGTAGATCTGATGGAGATATTTATTCTACTCTAATGGATCTCCTCATGGATCAAAGAGGGTATTGATGTCCCAAAGGAACCATAACTTTTGCTGGGTCCCAGGATAAATTAGGGCAGAGTAGAAATGACAGTTTTGTAGGTATGATGACTAAACTAGCTCTTTCTAGTCCAGAGATAGACTGGAATCACCAAATCCAAATCAAATCGACAATATATGTGTGTGTGTGTGTGTGTGTGTGTGTGTGTGTGTGTGTGTGTGTGTATGTGTAGGTATATGTATACATATATATATGTGTGTGTGTGTGTGTGTGTGTGTGTATGTGTGTGATTTCCTATACATTAGACCCCCCCCCCGGGGGGGAGGCAATCATACATTATAAGACATGATATTTGCCTTCTGGGATCTTACAGTCTAGTTAGGAGTCATTTCTTAATCTTGAGTTTCTTTACTATAAAATGGGATAATGGAATTCAATTAGGAGTTCTTAGCCAGGGCACCCATAGATATGCCAGGAATGCATGAAAAAGTTACATCTTTATTCTGATAGCATTGGTTTGTTTGGTAATCCTCCATAGTTTATTTTATGAATTTATAAACATAATTCAGAGGAATCCATAGAAGTGGAGCTAACACAGTGTTTAGACTGGGATATTGGGGTCCTAGAACCCACTTCTTAATTCATTAACCTCTTGCATTTTGATCTTTAAAAAAACTAAAATAACCCAAAAAATAACTTCTTTGGGCCTTAGTTCCATCACTCCAAAAATGAAGATCTTGGAGTGATTGACATGCACTGTCCCTAGAGCTAATCTGCTCTGATTCCACTGGAAACCACAGGGAGGGTTTCCTATTCTAAGGTAACAAAGTCAGGAAAAATGAAATCCCCCTTTTAAACTTCTCAATCCACCACATGGTTTTCTTTTGATCATTTTTCCCCTTCCTGGGTAGGAAAATTTGATTAATCTTGTTGTCTGTCCTCACAAATGTATTAGTGAATATAAGCTTACAAACATTTTTAAAAATAAATGTGAACATTAGATTTTAAAGACAGAATGACATCCATTAGGGATGAAAAGAAAAGCTGCAGCCTTCTCGCTCTCCAATGTTCAGATATAACTGGGCAATTTCTTGTCCTTCGAGCATCTCTTTCCAAGGCTGAATGTCATGGCTGGGGTTCAGTTCATTTTACTGGTTTATTGGTTAGCCAAGTCTTAAAGTTGGTGGCGACATATTCTTAGAATCTCAGACCTGGGAAATCCCTTATCTAGCACAAATCACACTGAGCAAAACTTCTTTCTGCAACAGATTTCCAACAAGTGTTATGGGAAGAAATCTATGGAAAATAGTCCCTAACCTGCTAGTAAGTAGGCCTGGGATCCACATTGGCATAAGGGTAGGGGAGTGGTTGGGGTTGTTTGGGAGATGATCCCAGTGCTTACAATCCCAGGGAAGGACCAGCTGATCACCCACCTTTGGAAGGGATGTTCTGAGATAAACATTTTCTACTGAGATAGAGATTTTTATTTGTCTGTGGAGGCCTCGGGCCAAGGCAGCTGAAACCAGACCAGGAGACCAAGTTTCAAGCAAATCCCTCACCTTTCCTTCACCCCACACATGGGCTAGGAATTCTCACTTCATCAAGGACACCCGGAACAATGGAAGACTATTGGTAGCTTCTTACTGGAATTCTTGTCGTGGCTATCTTGGAGCAATGCTACAGAAACGTAACTTTGGGAAAGTTACAATATTTGCCCCCACCCACCCACCCAGTGCTTATCTCAAGCAGTCCTAGCAGATGCAAGGGAGGTCTCTGAAAGGGAGCCTGCCTTGGGAAGGGAAACTTGCTACCCTGAGAGTACATAACTAATAAAAAAACTTGGAAAGGATTTGAACCCAGGACCCCCGATTCTATATTCAGGGCCCCCTCCACATATAGAATGGTCCCAGGGACCATTACACTGGCACAGAAAGGGAAAGTGATTCCCCAGAGTCACCCAGCCAGAATTTAAATTCCAATTTTCTCAGTCCAGCATCCTTACTTGCTACACCAAATGATTTCACCTATCCCTCACCACGGGACTCTAATTATACAGGGTGGTCCAACAGGGATCTGCTTCAGCTTCGAAGGATGAGAAGAAACTCACACAAATAAGTAAAGGGAGAGGAGAGACCCAGACTAGCCTCATCAGCATGAGGATTAAATGGAAAAGAAAGAGGAAGAGAGAATCCTGTTTGGTCTTTGCTCCCCTGCTCTGCCTCTGAGGGGCTAAGGGGGCTTGAGCAAACACATTTCTTGGCTTAGCTTTGCCCCCCAAAAGATGAATTGACCTTTAAGTCTATCTGTGATGAACAGGTGAACCTTCTCCCCACCAAGGTCAAATTTCTCCCTAATTACTCCATCTTCATCTTTCTGGTATCCTTTACATATGTTCAATGTCCTCCCCAATTATATTCTCTCTCTTCTTCTCCTTTTATTTCTTCTTTCTAACTCTGTTTCTTCCTCTCCTCTCCTCTTTCTCTGCTTTGCTCTGCTCTCCTTTCCTGTCTCTCTCTGTCTCTTTCTCTCTGTCTCTCTCAATCTCTGTCTCTCTTTATCTCTACATTTCTTTCTCTCTATCTCTGTTTCTGTCCCCATTCTGTCTTTATCTCTCTTTATGTGTCTCTGTCTCTGTCTCTTTCTCTCTCTGTTTCTATCTAATTTGTTGTTTCTCTGTCACTGTCTTTATCTTTGTGTTTCTGTCTCTCTCTGTCTCTATCTCTGTACAAAGACTCAAGTAGAGGAGGTGTAGGAGCCACAAGTTCACACTCTGGAAGGGACTTTGGAGATGATCTATTCTTGACCAGCAATTTTTAATGCATCTTGCGTCCTGTACCCCTAGCTTGGTGACACTTATGAACCCCTTCTCAAAATCATTTTTGCTGTTCACATTCAGTATAGATGGAAAGGCTGAATTTCAGTTTGAGGTGAGTAAAATTGGGGGTGTTTTCTTTTTCTCTTTATACAAGGTCACAGATCTTTGAACTCTAGCTAGGGATGGGGGTTTATGGAATCCTTTCCAAGGAAGAAAGGTACTTAATCCTTGATATAGACAATTGGCTCTTTTCTACAGAAGAAGAAATTAAGCCCAAGAATTGGAATTGGAAGTGACTGGCCCAAGATTCCACAGGTAGCAGAGACAGAATTCCACTCCCAGTCATGGAACCAGCTCCTTACCACACCACACCAAGCTTCCCTATTCCCAATTTTCATTTGGCACTGACAGCTTCTCCTTGGGTCTCTTCAACTTTTGCAGATAGTAATAATATACAGACTCTTAAGTCTTTCTGCTCTGAATGTCTCAGGATCTCCCCACACACACAGTATCAAGTTATCATAAAATGAGAAAGGAAAAAAAAATCATAATTCATTACCATTTTTATGCCTCTGCTTCCTGCTGGAAGGGTTTCTGATGAAGATACAAGCTCCGGTGCCGGCTCCTCCCCTGGCTAATTGGCCCCTGCTCTTGTCTGGTGCTTCCTGCCTTCCTCTGTCCCTTTGTATCAGCTCCCGGGCCGAGCTGGACCAGGTACACACCTGGAGGCAGGTCTTCTCCAACTCATCTCTGCTCCTCCCACTCTGCCTTTCTTGCTTTTATCCTCCCTTGAAGGCAAGGCTTCCAGAGGACCTTGGACAGAGGCGCTGGAGCTGAGCACAAAGCAAGGGCTTCTGGGACACTCTTCTCTCACCACTCTGGCTAGATGGAGTCTCTTCTGAAGGAGTGAGAGACACAGGCAGTGAGCTCAGGGGCAAGAGAGGTAGGGCATTGGTCAGCCCAGTTTATCAAATCATCCTCCTCCTGCTGCTGCTGCGGCTGCTGCTGCTGCTGCTGCTGCTCCTCCTCCTCCTCCTCCTCTTTCTCCTCTTCCTCCTCCTCCTCCTCCTCTTCCTCCTCCTTCTCCCTCCTCCTGCTCCTGCTCCTGCCCTTCCCAGGCTTGAGTCCCTGGGTAGGACAGAGTGATCACACTGTGCCCTTGGGCCATACCAGAATCCAGGGGCAGGCATCTCAGTTGCTACATGGTGCTTGAGTCAGAGGGTGCAATGTCAGGAGAAAGATTTCAGATGGGGGAGAGGCTCTGTGTCCTCCTCCCCCCAGCCTCCTTTATAACCTAAGGGCATGCACTGTTAGAAAAGAGGTATATTTACTCTTTACCGGGGAAAGTTCTGTAAAGTGAACAGAGTGCTATGCTAGACTGAGTGCAGGGACAATAGGAGTCACATGGTCTGGGTTCAAATCTTGCCTATTTTGTGAACTTGGCAGTCCTCCCCTCCCCCCGGGATGTGGTTTCCTCATCTGTAATAATATAACGTGGAAAGGTTTGCAAAGCGATTGACTAATATATCTCCTTTTTATCCTCCGAACATCCTTGTGAGATAGATGTGATTATTAACCCTATTTTCCAGGGGTGGCAAGGAGACATCATTCTCAGAGACTACGAGGTATTGGACAAAACCCGCTTCATTAAAAGAGCCATGTGCCACCTTCACTATGCCCTCATGGTGGCTCAATACCCAGACCCCAATTTTACAAGTTTCACCACTCATGAGCCTCAGGTCATTGATTTTTTTTTTTTTTTATGGGGGGAGACTTAGGAAAGATGGTGTGCCAGCTTTTTGAGTCAGAATTTTCTAGCATTATCTCACTAAATGAATAGAGGCAAATAGTGTTAGTTAAGTGACTAGACCAGGATCATCCATCTGGTGTCTGAATCTAGATTTTCCCCACTCCAGGTCCAAGGCTCTTTGCACTCCGGGCCAACTGATCTCATAATGTTCACTGACCCAGAGTTTTATGCTGTCTCACATCCAAGAGCAGAGAGAAGAAATCTAAGCTGGGGAACTTGGAATGGGTTCAGAAAAAGCCCATGTACCTTAGCATGCATTTGCTGCTCATATGACCTTTGACAAATCACAATATTCCTCAGGCTCAATTTTCAATGCTAGGGCTGAAGTCAGAGAAACTTGAGTGCAGATTCAGCCTCAAATACCTACTAACTGTGTGACCCTGGGCCAGTCACTTAACCCTATTTGCCTCAGTTTCCTCATCTGTAAAATGGTTTGGAGAAGGAAACATCTAATCACTCCAGGATCTTTGCCAAGAAAATTCCAAATGGGCTCACAAAGAATTGGGCACAAATGAAACAAATGAACAACAAAAATCGTAAATACTAGTAGTACCTACTTTAGATAGAGGTTATTGTACATCTCAAACAAGATAATTTATGGAAAGTTCTTTTATGCACTTTGAAGCAATAATTTTTTTTGTTATTATTATGTCTCAAATAATCATCTTAAGAAGTCTCTGTATCTTCAGTGGAAACCACACTTCAAATTTCAGCTTCAAATTTTGAGGAACTGGATCATAAAACCATAAATGTAGAGCTGTTGGGATGCTCAAAAACCATCTCGCTCAATCTTTTCATACATCGGGAAACTTTGACCTTGGAGGTCATGTCCTGCCCCATCTTACCCAGATAGCCAATTTCAGAAGTGGGATACGTAACTCAGGTGTTGACACTGAGCTTCCAGGTGACTTCAGACAAATCATTTAATCTCCTTAAATAGTATCCTCTTTTGTAAAATAAAGAGACAGCATGGCCTAGGAGACAGAATGAGTAATTGGGAGTCTTGAAGACCTGAGCTAGTCATTAACCTCTGCCTTAGTTTCCTTATCTGTACAATGGGGGTAATAATAGCAGTTACCTCACAGAGTGGTTATGAGGCTCATATGAGATAATATAAATACAAAGTGACCCCCATTTTACATATTACACAAATATCAATTATTACTATCAATATCTTTAAAAAACACATTTCAAACACTAAGCTTTTATGACTTGGTTCCTTTGTGCCAGGCCCTGGAGACACAAAGACTGAATAAAATCAAAGATTTTACATTCATTCCCTCATTATCTTCCAAAGGCTTTTCCACGTGTCTAGTGATGAAACTTTCTGGGCACTACTACAAGTAATGAATATTAATGATTTTTAAATTGAATTAAACTTTGTAAAGAGTACAAAATGCCAACTCTCTGAGCTTTCTCCTTTATTTTAAAGGCTTCAAAGCTATGATATTGAAATATAGTTATCAAAATATAGGGTTTTTTTAAAAAGCAAATTTGCTGATCACCATAAAGAACTCCCAGTCTAGATGATCTCTAAATGTTCTTTCAGCTTTAAACCTATGTTTGAAAGTTTTTGCTCAATTTAGAGCTGATTTCAAACCTCAGTTCTTTTATTTACTACCTGATGATCATCAGCTGTCATGGACCCAAGTTTGCTCAAATGTAAAGGAAGGATGTTGAAATAGATGACCTATCATAAACTCTTGTTCAAAATTTATCGTCTTTTACCAATAGAATATAAGCCCTTTGAGGGCAGGGAATGTTTTGGTTTTGCATTGGTGACTAAAGGCTAGTGCAGGGCCTCTCTAAGTGCCCTTTGAATGTCTACAATTCTATAATAAACAAATGACAGATGCCTTTGGGGAAAGCCATGACCTTATTTCAGAGATGCTGCCATTGTGCAAAAAATTGAGTGGGGAGGATTAGAGAAGGGGGTTGATGGTTCTTCATCTTTTGAAATTGCCTTTGGGGGGGCAGCTAGGTGGCGCAGTGGATAAAGCACCAGCCCTGGATTCAGGAGGACCGCAGTTCAAATCTGGTCTCAGACACTTAACACTTCCTAGCTGTGTGACTCTGGGCAAGTCACTTAACCCCTGCCTCAGGAAAAATAAAAATTGCCTTACGAATCTATGATATCCCTTTGAATAACCATATTGGATTCATTTTGTGGGATATGGATTTGTTCCCTAGAAACTGTCCAATAATTGATGAATAAGATAAGTGGTAACCAAGGCCTACTCATAATATGGCTTCCCCCAGTTTGGTTTCTGTCATAATGTATTGTCACAGAAAAATGGCTGATTGTTTGCTTCTACTCATTTATTTATTTATTTATTTATTTTTTACTCATTTCTTAATCTAACCCCAGAACAGCACTAGCTGGTATAGAAACAGATAGATAGACAGACAGACAGATAGAAGCTAAAAGACAGAACTCATTGGTTATCTTAAAAAAAACCTAGACCAAATCTCAACCAATGGGGAGATGCCTACTATGCTTTAATAATTCTCCCTCCCCCTCTTTTTTTTAAACATGCTGGACTCTGTGAGTTCTAAGTCATTAAATCACTGACCCTTTTTATCCTACCCCCTTGATCTTCTGAAACTAAAAGGGAAAACTGATTATGAACCATCCCAACTATTAGCTATAGACCAATTTTTCCATCAACTAAAATTTAATACGATCATAAGATTTAGAGTGGAAAAACATTTAACCTCCTGATTTTATGGATAAGGAAATTGAAATCCAGAGACTTTCATGAAGTTAAACAAATTTTACATGGCAGAAGTGACTACAAATTTACCCTTTTCCCAATAAAATACACTGATCTAATTCACCACAAAATTCTCTTGCAACATTAGTTTCTCATGTGCATGATTCCTAAATTCGAGTGTTCTGCAGTCTGGTGAGTAAGCCAATGTTTGCTAAACTCACTTGTGTACTGTGGGGGCTCCCCCTATGGTGATAATGCTGAATATAAAAAGTCAGGAAACGCATGACCCCTTCTCAAAATCATTTTTGCTGTTCACATTCAGTATAGATGGAAAGGCTGAATTTCAGTTTGAGGTGAGTAAAATTGGGGGTGTTTCCTTTTCCTAAATCACAGAAAGGAAAAAATTGGGCTAATCTGAAAAAGAAGATAATAATTAGAGCTTGCACCTATATCATTCTTTACATAATTGTTGGCACTCTTATGATTACTCCCATTTTATAGTTGGAGAAAATGAGGTTGAGAGTATTTACTTGCCCAGGATCACACAGCTAGTAGGAGTCTGAGGGTGGACTCAGTCTAGCCCTTTACCCACTGAGTCATTATCTACTTTAAAAACATTTCTGTTAATCTGCTAGAAATGAGTATTGCCACTTTTTCCATGGAGAGAGGCGCCTGGGAGCTCTTGGAAAGCTATCAGCAGTGTGACTCTGGGCTGGTCACCTAAGTCCTCTGGGCTCATTGTATCTTCTCTTTAAAATTAGTTAATACTGAACATCCACACCTCCAAAATATGAGGTTTTTATTGAAATACAATATACAAACCCTTCCTGACCTTAAAAACTTTATACAAACCAGATCTTCTTCTTATCATTAGGCACTTTGTTCACTTGGATTTAGTGCAAAAGTTTGGGAAATGAGAGAGAACTTTCAAAACAGCTCGAGCACTAATTTATTTTCAAGATTATTTTCTAAAGTGGATTCTTGTTTGGGAAGGAATGAAACAATAGGCGGCTTTCTCCACCGCTCCCTTGCTTGTGGTATGTGGTTAGGTGAGGTAGGAATGCCTCATGAAACCAGCATTCATTCACGGGATCAGTGTGAGGACAGCCAGTAGCAAAGGGTGGACTCCAAGCTTTAAAATCATTCCCCAAGGCAGGCTACTACTTGAATTTATGTAATCTGATATTAATGGATTATTTTTCTTATGCAAAGCTAACCAAAATTCTCCTAAAAATTCATGTTTTGGAGTAAAATCTCACCTTACAATTTTAATATCATCAGATCAAACCCTTCTCTCGGCTTGTTCTCCCTCTCGTCAATCGCCAGTTACAGTTCGGATTATCCTTATGTGATTGATGTATATCAGTGCATCGTGGGATTTCAGCTGGAGAACCCAGATTGTAGGAGAGGAAATTATAAGAAATAATATATATATAATATATGTTATATTATATTAGCTATAATATATTTATAATATGTTATATTATATTATCTATAATATATATATATATAAAATATATGTTATATTATCTATAATATAAATAATATGTTATATTATATTATCTATAATATATAATATATGTTATATTATATTATCTATAATATATGTTATATTATCTATAATATAAATAATATATGTTCTATTATATTATATATAATATATGTTACATTATCTATAATATATATGTATATATAAGAAATTATAAGAAAATCATAGAGACCCAAGAACATGTTGGTCAGTCAGTTATTATGCACCTATAATATACCAGGCAATGTGCTAAGTGCTGGAGTTACAAAGAAAGACAAAAGCCATCCTGGACCCTCAAGGACCCCAGAAAGGTAGGCGCAGTCAAAGGTCATCAGAGAGGGGACGTCCTTGGCAGCTGGGTGAGGGAACCAGGAAAGGCCACTTGCTGATGCCGTGACCGGCTCTGGCTGATTCTTGAAGGAATGCAGAGAATGCAAGGAGCAAAAGGATTGAGGAGAGGTAGGGAGGCAGAGCATTCCAAGCGTGGGGCCCAAGCAGTACAGAGTCTCTGGGGGAGAGATGTACGCTCCGAAAACTAAATAGCTGGAAGGTTTTGGAACAATTGGAATGAAACGTCAGAGCTAGAAGGGATCTCCGAGATCATCTAGTCCAACCGTTCATTCATCTTATAGATGAGAAAACTGAGACCCAAAGTGAACAGGCCACCCACCACCTCCGTGACAGAGCTGGGAGAAAAGTCCAGGGTTCAAGAATCCCAATCCGGTGTCCTTTCAAACAATCCAGATTACTTTCTAGGAGCAGATCCAAAAAATTGAGACCTTATTTGAAGGTGGGAAATTATTGAAATGAGGTCTTACAGATGAATGGATGGAGGCAGTGATAGGATGATAATGCATAAGGAACAGTGAGTCTGACTGTTGTCATTCTGACAGGGGAGCATGGGGGAAAATTTAAAAAAAAAAAAAAAAAAAAGAGCTTTCTTGAGAGCACTTTACATGTAGTGAGGGTGTGCTGCCACCAAGAGGAGGCATCCTACTTCACGGACAAGACTCAGAACCGCTCTGCATGCTGATACCAGGGCTTTGGGTCTGCTTCTTTCTGCCATCCCCTCTCTATCTATGACTTCTCAGCTTACTACAAAATCGCCCATCCTACCCACTCCAATCTCAGTAAAAGCCTTTCCTCCATCCTTCTGACCTCATATAGTTTCTGTCCTATCTCCCCCTCTCCTTCATGGTCAAACTTCTTTTAAAAATCATCTCTACCTGTCTCCTTCACCTTCTTTCTGCCCAGTCTCTTCTTGAAATATTGAGCTCTGACTTTTGCTTGAATCACTCTGTTGAATCTGTTTCCCTTTACACAATATTGTTCTCTTCTGGGGTCCCTTTGTAACAAAGATTAAAAAAGAAAGAATAAAAATAACCATAGCAAAAGGAATCAATGTGTCAATTGTGTCTGACAGTGTATACACTACTACAGACCTATAGTCCCGCCCATCTGCAATGAAGGCTGGGAGGGGCATTGTCTTAACTCTTTTATGGATGGAAGCTAGTCGGTATAATTACAAAATGTTCAGTTTCATTTTATAGCTCTTTCCATTTACAATACTGTGAAACTGCTTTCTTGATAGTCATCATTTATCTCTGAAAAGAGAAAACAGATGATCTCTTCCTTCCTCCCCTCTGGCCACTAATTCTCATTCTCTCTTACTTCTATGCAAAATTTTTATTTTTAGGCAGTCAAATGACTTGCCCAGGGTCCTGTCGCTAGTATCTGAGATCAGATTTGAACTCAGGTCCTCTGGACTCTAAGAGCAGCCCCAATATTGAATCCTGTGGATCACTTTATTTCCTCTACTGAGTGTTAGTTTTTCTTCTCCTTCTTTTACCATGATTCTCTATCTCCTCTGGACTCTTGGCCCTTTTCTTGACCCATTAAGGTAAATATTTCCCAGGAACATATTCTTGACTCCTTTTACTTCTCACAAATCAGTCTGTGACTAGAAAAGTCCAACAAATATTAAACAAGTCACTGAAGATACTGAGAGAAAAAAATGTGGCTTTGTGAAACTCTAGGAGGTCTTTATTCTGACTCCCATGCTCCCAAGCTGGACTACATCTTCTACTTATGGTTCTTAGGGTACGTCTCACTGTATCTCTTTAATACCATCAGATCAAACTCTTATCTTGGTGTGTTCTCCCTACTGTGAATTGCCAGTTACAGTTTGGATTATCCGTATATTATTGATTGATCCATCGATCAGGGCCTTGAAATCAGATAACATTAATTAGCTAAGTATTTCTCCCTTTTTATCCATCCTAACCAAGGGCATATTCCCCACTTCGGCCCTGATTGAGCTTAAACTCCAATTTTGTCACAAAACACTCACCCTACCAAGTATTCTTCTTAATGCAGGTTAGGAAGTAGTCTGTCTGCTCCATTTACTCTTGGCTATATTGTGTGGGTCACTCCATGAAGTAGCACTGATGACAAACTCCAGTTCTGGCCTTTTCAAGATTTCATAGGATCAAAGAAAGAATATATATTTCTGAAGTAGTTGGGGTTAAGTGACTTGCCCAGGGTCACACAGCTAGGAAGTATTAAGTGTCTGAGGTCACATTTGAACTCAGGTCTTCCTGACGTCAGGATTGGTGCTCTCTCCCCTGCGCCCCCTAGTTGCCCCAAAGTAAGAATATTTTATGAATATTTTTTCACATATATATCCTTTCTCTCTCTTTGATCTAGGTGGGAAGGTAGGTATGCCAAGTAATATTGTCAGCAAGCATTTATTAAACTTCTACTGATTACCAGGCACTCCTGAGCTAAGCATCAGGAATATAAAAATATGCATAATATCCAAAAAAGCACTTCTCGGAGGACCAAGGAATTATAAATGAAACAGTTCACATATTTGGAAAAATAGCTAAACAAGTTATGCTAAATGAACATAATGTAATATTATTACTCTGTAAGAAGTGATAAAAAAAGATAACTACAGAGAAACCTGGGAAAGCTTCCATGAACTGATGCAAAGAGAACAATTTATACTATATCGCAACATTGTAAAGAAAAGTAACTTTGAAAGACTCAAGAACGCTTGCCAGTGCTATGACTAACCACAACTCCAAAGGACTGATGATGAAACATGCTTCTTACCAGCTACCAGAGAGATGATATTCTTAGGATGACGCTCCCCAGATCAGAAAGGAATGTGAAGGAATCATTTAAAAGAACGTACAAGAGGACACACAAGAAAATTCAGTGAGAAATAGAAATAAGTAGGACAATCTTAAAAATTAATGTATTGAATATTTTAATATAAGATTGGAATTAAAATAAGCAGTAGAGATTTATTTTCTTTGCAATTTTCAGTGTCTTTTTATAGAAATGTATGTCAAATTCCAATTAAGATTTTTTTTTTTAATTTAAGAGATTGCTAAAAGAAGATCTCCCAAGATCATCCCTATTTCATCCCCAGCACTCTTCACCTAAGAGTAAAGGAAAAAATAAGTGCAAAGAGGTGAAGAAGCAAGTTGTTATGTTTATGCTCATATGTCAGTCTGGGGATGGGGAAGGGGGAGGATGAGCAGTTGGTAGAAGATGGTGGTTCCTTTCTCTGTTCTTACTTCTCTCTCCCCACCTAGAGATGTCCAGCAATTATTGCCTAGTTCATTCCAACCCAGTAAGCAAAAAAAAAAAAAAAAAAAAAAAAAAAAGGACAGGGAGGAATAGTTATGATCCTGTGTTAAGTTTGAGTGACCACCTGATTCCAGATCTGTAGCCAATCAAAAGTCTTTTTCTTCACCGAACAGCAAACAGTTACAGAATGGCTAAGTGTGATCCCCAGCAGGAATAGCCTACTGGGCATCCACAAAAGGAATGGACTCCAAAGTTCAATCAAAAAGGAATAACCTTTACCCTCAAAATGGGGAGGGGGACACAAAATGTAAACTGACAAGCACTTACATGATAATTTGGGAAGAAAAGAGAAAGAAAGTACTAATAACTAAGTGGAGGAGATCATAGATGAGTGGAACTTGTAGTGAAGTATGTAGATAGCTGAATTTCAACATAATTGACTTCCTTTGTCATCTGATGCATTTTATTTATACATTTAAAAACATGCCTGAGCAGTAGTCCATGGGCTTCACCAGACTGACCAAACCTTCTGTAATACAAACAAGGTGAAAAACCCCTAAGGAGAATTGAGAAAGGATTAAAGAAGGGAGCACATGGACAGAACCTTGAAGGTGAAGGTGAGGAGGGGGCTCAGTCCTGACATGGGTGGATGCCAAGTACAGTAAGAAGGGAGTCTGGGAGGAATGCAGGGTATGTGACAGGGAGTAATGTAGAATAAGATTGCAATGGGGAACCTTGAAGCAGATTGGGAAGGGCCTAGCATGTGAATGTGAGGCCATGGAAGTTTTTTTTTTTTTTTGGAAGCTGAGACCTCTTCACTAAGTTTCAAATTCACATGTCTAACTCCCTGCAGGACTCCTCTACCTCACTCTCTGGTTATCACATACCACAGAGAACATCATCCAGAGTTTTCCAGATTCTCCCTCTATGGGTCTACTTTTCTGGAAGGTCTCCCATGTGCCAATCCGGGGTGATATGGAGATAAATGAGAAACAATCTTATCCTCAAGGAACTTACTTTTTGTGGGGCTGGGGGGGATATAAAGAGGTTCTAGTAGAATACTAGCGTCTAGAGGACAGAGACTGATTCAGTTTTTGTCTGTGTCCTCAGGGCCTCCCCTGAGGGCCAGAGAAGGTGCTTGATGAGTTTGTGGATTAGTTGTTTGAAATAAGTAAGACTGAGGCACTGTGTCTGTGATTCACTGGGATAGGAAAATTTTGAATGGGAAATTCCCTCATGCTTGGGACCTTATCTGCCATCATCACCTTAGAAACTTGCCTGGACCAGGGTTTCTTAAACTGTATCCATTCATGATACCATTCACCCAAGAAATTTTTATGTGACCCTGGGTAACATGGGTATATAAAATAGGAATACAAATCAAACATTTACTGATAATAAAACATAATTTAATAAAACATAATTTTGCAACTACTATTCTGTTCTCTGGTCTCTAAACCATTTTCTATTATGAGACCCATGTGACGTCATAACCCATAGTTTATTTTATTTTTTTTATATTAGATTATTATATTACTCTTTGTCATATTCTCTGAGTTAATTTCCCTATACATTTTTAAAAATTTTAATTTTTTATTATAGCTTTTTATATACAAAACATATGCATGGGTAATTTTTCAACATTGATCCTTACAAAACCTTCTGTTCCAACTTTTCCCCTCCTTCCCCCCACCCCCTCTCCTAGATGATGACCCACAGTTTAAGAAGAAGGGAAATTTAGAGCACTGAGCGATTAAGTGACTTACCTCTCGGGTCACACAGCCAGAATATACCAGAGGCAGGAGCTGAACCAAGACCTTCCTGGCTCTGAGACTGGCTGTGTAGTCACCACTCTCTACTGCTTCTAAGGGTAGTCCAGGGAAACTGAGAACGCAGTGAGTAGTAAGAATTGTCTGCAGCCAGCCAAGGGGTGATCCAGTTCTGGGCTGATCTTTAAGGAAGAACACAATTTGAAGGGATGCAGACGGGAAGAGTGTGCATTTTTAGGCATGGATTCTTGCTTGGGGGTCATGAAAATGCATGAAGGCAGGAGATGGAGGGGTATGTTCTAAGAATGACCAGAACTCAAACAGGGAGAACAAAACAGTATGCTAGAGAGGTGAGTGGAGAGCAGATCACAGAGGGCCTGTAATGGGGAATTTTATATTTTGTCCAGGTGCGATGAAGGTATCTGACCAAGAAATCCAGACTTTAGGAAGGTTCCTTTGGCAGCCATGTGGAGGACGGATCAGAGATCAGAAGACGGAACATTACTTAAGGCACTACCACTCCAACAGACCTGGCAAAGGTGAACTATTAATAAGTACTAGTGTTTCTAGAGCACTTTCAAATTTTCAAAGTGTCTTTCTTTATGTTATCTCATTTGATCTTCCCAATCCTTGTGAAATAGTCCATTATTGTCCATCTTATAAAGGAGGAAACCAAAGCCCAGGGAATGCAAGTGACACAACCAACAATGGACCGTGGTGGGATTTGAACTGAGGTCTCCCTGGCAGCAGTCCGGAAAGTCACATTAGAGGCAGATCAGATATGGCGATGAGAGATACTGTAGTAGCAGAATCAATGAGACAGGATTCATTTATCCCCTCTGCCTTCTAGTTGCCTCAGTCTCTTGGCAGCTGAGTGGGTACAAGAAAGAGAGGAAGAGGAAGGGATGGCTCTGAGTTTATAAATCTTAGTGATTAGGATGTCGGCAGTGGCTCAGCTGAAAGATTGAGGTTTGGCTGGGCGGGAGCTTTAGGAAGGGGAGATAATGAGCTCTGTTCTGAATATGTCCAGTTGGAAATGCCAAGAGGGCATTTAGGAGGAGACAGCAGGAAGTTGATGACATGTAACTGGAGTTCAAGAGAGAGATGAAACCCCCAAATTGACCATGACGCAGTCTCCCATTTTTAATTTTGTAGGCTCTGTTTTTATGCCAGACCATGACCTGGCAGAGTTCCCTAGAATTAGAACTTTAGCGGGGAGGGTCTTCAGAACTCCTTAAAATATAGATGGAAAGGACTCTGGAACGTAGAATGTAAGAAGGTTCCTTAAAACAGAATTCTCACATTGGAAGGACCCTTAGCCCAAGGAATATTGGAATCTAGAACACAGAAGACATCTAGGTGGCTCAGTGAATACAGCACGGGACCTGGAATCAGGAAGACCTGAATTCAAATACAATCTCAGACTCATTAGTGATATGCTCCTGGTGATATGATCCATTTAATTTCTGCCTGCTTCAGCTTTTTCCTCTAAAAATAGGGACAATAATTGTTCCTCCCTTGCAGGGTTTTTGTGAATTTAAAAAAATGAGATCGTTTTTGTAAACTGCTTTGAGTCTTAAAGCACTATTTAAATACTAGCTGTTCTCATCATCAGCCTTACAAGGGTAGGTGCTGACCAGACACAAATACCATAAAAAGAGAAAATCGAATACTGCAGTTGAGAGGAACCTTCGAAGAGGAGATTATTCCCTTTTAAAAACTAATCTATTAAAGCTCAAAAATCATATATTCAAACTTCATTTTATAGGAGAGGAGGTGAAATGACATGCCCAAGACCATACATACATCCAACCGATGGCCAAACAGTCCCTTTAAGTCCCACGTTCCCTGCACAGCACACATCGTTTTGTTTTTCCATTCCTTTCTCTCCCAGAAAAAGCAGCATTATTGGGAACATTCACAATGCAATCCAGCTTTAGGAGTAGATAAACCCATTTTTGGTAGCTCAGAGGTCCTATGTTTTCATTAGCAAATATCCATAGAGTGTTTAGTTCATTCATTTACCCAACTAACACTCTCAAGCCAAACAATATTAATAATGGTGCCTAAAGGTTGGCCATCCCAGTCAGGAAGACCTCCAAAATGTCCGATATATCTTCTGACACTCTTGCTGGTTGACTATAGTCCAAATGCTCACTGCTCTGTATCCCAGGCAACTTTCTAGGGCTCTAAGTTACAGACAAGTGGCTCATCTGCACTGATGGAGAGAGCTTCTCCAGGATGTTCCCAACACCAGAGAAATCTGGACCAGAATAATAATGATGCTAATCTAAAAGACATCATCCCTGCCCTCAAGGAACTGATGGCTAAGCCAACATTGTCCTGGGCTCCCAGAGTCCTTTCTCAGTTGTTAAGATGTCAGAGGAGATGGATGGCAGCAAGGTACGACTGTGTCCGGGGCCAGGCCATCATCCGATCCCGGTGTAACAGCTTGGGGGGAGGCTCTGCCTGCCTTGGCTTGGCCCAGTTTCACCACCTAATATCCTCAGCATGTGTGATTGTGATTGCTTTGGAAGGTGGCTGCTGGATCTGAGCGAGCGAGCTGCTTGGCCGACATCCAGGGAACAAGATGGGCTGGTGTTCGGTTGCCCCGAAGTGTTCCCCAGGGGAGCAGAGATAGTGGGGGCAAGTTACATGGATCTCCCTTGTTTCTATGATAAATGGGGCAGTGGATGCAGGTTTGTCACAGACTTGATGGGTAAGTGCTACTGAAGGTAGACCTTCTTTGAAAGGTCTAAGTTTGCCTCTGGCTCCCTTTGATCTCTCCTTCTTCTGACCAAGAGATGTTCTTGTTTCTGTAACCGGCCCTGCTGGGGAGGAGGAAGGCAGCACCTTCTCACAGGAACACTCCTCTCTGACCAACAGCTCCCTCATGCCCAATTTCTGGGCCCACACTACCCATGATACCTTGGAGATTGTGTTAGATGTTTTCTGTAAAGAGAAAGGACTTTGGGGGTCACAGAATAATGTGTCTTTGGAGAGTGTACCCCTTGGGTGTCTTTCTCTGCTTGCCTGTCCTGCTTTTCTCCTGTATTCTGTGCTCCCTGGGGAAATCTTGTGCCCTAGACTGTATCACAAGTTGCCTAAGGTTTTGGGCACTGAGCACACTTCATGGCCGGGCAGTGAACGGGATCACCGTGTCACAGCAACATCCTTCATCCTTGAGGTCATCTTTTCATAAGATCATAGAATGAAATCTAGAAAGGGGTCTCCGAGGGCTTCTAGATCACCCTCCTCATTTTCTATGTGGGTAAACTGAGGCTCAGAGTGAGAGTATCACACTCATAGTTAATAGTGGATTTGTGATTCAAACCCCGGTCCTCTGAAGCAGAAATCTATTCTCCTTCCACATGGAGTATTTCTCTGCCCTCCCTAGCATTCTTGTATTAGAAGTTTGGGAATTCTAACAGTCAAAGGCCGCGGAATCCTGCGAATATCATTCACTTAAGCATTTAGTCCTGCCCTGTTTTAGATAGTTATTTGAATAGTATTTTATACAGGGTGTTTCACAAGCTTTCGTGCAGTTTTAAGCTCATTTTAACAGCTACATAATGAAAAGCTAAGTAAATCATAAAACTACAAAACAGCCGGTGTCTATATGTCTTCTCTCTCCAACTAGAATCGAGAGGATTTGGGAAGGAATATATCATATACTTCTTTTCTGTTCTACATCTTAAAACACATTTGAGTTAATGCCTCAAAAATCTATTGCACTGAATGAGTGTATCCATAAACCACAGGTTTATAACCTCCAATTTAGTCCAATAAGTATTTATTTGGTACCCTACTTAATTAATGAAGTGGAATAGTGGATAGAGCACTGCCCTTGTAGAAATGAAGATCTGAGTTCAAATATAGTCTTAGGGACTTAATAGCTGAATGACATTGGATGAGTCACTTAACCTGTATGTATTTTATACAGTTCCCTCATCTGCAAAATGGGGCTAATAATAGCACCTACTTCCCAGTGTTGTTATTACAAAGATAAAATGAGATGTTTTTTAATCAGATGTTTTGGTATTATTACTACGAACTGTCCTATGTTCTATAAACATAGAACTAGAAAGGGGTCTCAGAGGGCTTCTAGGTCAACCTCCTCATTTTATAAGTAGGTAAATTGAGATTCAGAGAGTGACTTACCCAATATCACACACATAGTTAATAATAAGCCCCGGTTCTCTGAAGCAGAGGTCCTAGGCTCTATGTATATGGAATATATATTTTCTCTATAATGTGCAGACATAGAAATACATGCATAATATTCTGAGGAGGAAGAAGAGACATTGTCCTACTAATTCTCCTCCTTTCTGCACCTGGCTTCCACTCTAATGAAATTGCCTTTTCCTAGGTTGCTGAAGAGAGAAGAGGTCTTCACTGACAAACTTTTTCATTCATTTTCATCCCCCTTATATATTTAACTCTGAATCACTTCCTTGAAACTCTCTCTTCTCTTAATCTATGATACTATACTCTGTTTAATCTCTTCCTGCCTCTTTGACATTGTGTTCATTCTCTGCCTTTTTCCATCCCTTAATGTAGGATTTTCCCAATGTTTGGTTCCCCATCATTTCTTCTCTCTCTCCTTTAGTAATTCTCATCTGCTCATAACTTCAAGTTTCTCTCTCTGCATAGAACAGTCAAATCTTTCTCTCTAGTCCTGACCGTTTCCTGTGAACTGCAGGTCTACATTTTTAACTGCCAATGGGGCATCTTTATTTGGGTGTCCCAGCTCCAATTCATGATGCACATAGCAGAACTCTTCCTCTTTCCCTCCAGATGAGTTTTTTCTGTCTTCCCAATTTATGCAAATGGCACCTCTCCACTTGGAACCTTCATTTAATCTGTTTCAGCCCCTGAAATAAATCACTTGTCAACTTCAATGGGTTCTGCTTCCTTTTTGTTGTCTTTGTCATCACCCTAGTTAAGGCCCTCCCCGACAATTGTAATAATCACCTGGACTATTGTCATAATCTCCTGATGGAGTTCTCTGTCCCTGGTCTCATCCTTGTCCAAACTATCCTATGTGGGTCCCTGGTCATCTTCCCAATGCACGATTCTGTGCAAATGACTTCCTTATTCAAAAACTTTCTTATTGTACGTGGAATAAAATCTCACATGTTTAGCATAACCAAAGAAAAATAAATTAGGCATCAGTGGGGAGAGAAAGCAGACTGGGTTTGAAGAGCACATAAATTAGGTAATAACTCCTGGTTACAAAATTCATGAAATTATCCAACCTTACAAAAAATCCACTTTAGTGTTGGACTCCATATTTGATATTGGCTTTTGCAGTAGTGAACCATCTGTCCCAGGAAATTTCATAGGCTGATTATAATTTGCAAAATTATGTCTTTTGAATTACCAGGTGGAGAAACATTTCCTTATGTTGCTAATTCACTGGTTGATTTCCTCCTGCAGCCCCTTAACATCCATTGAATTGGAATCTGCACTGATGTCTCTTTAATCATCTGGTCTGAAATCATTCTGGGGATGGGAATCAAGCTCACTGATCTGTTAAATCCCAGAATCTCAGCACTAGAAGGGATCCCGGTGGCCATCTAGTTCACCTGCACAGGAATCCCATGACAACATCCCTAAAGGATGGTCATCTAACCATGGTTGGCAGACTTTAGTGAAATGGTGCACTGATCTCTAGTTCTCCTCTGGGAGAGTTTTCATTGTTAAGCAGACTGTTTTGTCCTTCACATCTCCTTAAGACTTCTACCCTCTTCCTGGTTCAGCCCTCAGGGGCCAAACGGAACAAAGCTAATTCTGCTATGCGACAGTCCCTCAGATCCAGATGTTCTCAGTTCTTTCAACATACCGCACCCATGGCCATCTCTAGCTGCCCTAATCTCAGTCTTGCCACTGCACCCAGATGGCTCTGGAGGAGAAAGTGAAACTGATGACTTTGTGCAGCCCTCCTCACTTACATCCAATTCACTTGCAAAGCATGTCATCAGCTCCCTGAAGTCATGGTCCTCTTCAAGAACAAAGGGCAAAAAGCAGCAGTTCTCTCAACCAATCCTTGTGGCAAAATAGAACTTAATGGATGTGAAAGGTAAGCCCACACTTTCTAAATACTGGGCAGCTTACAGTGAAAAAGGAGAAAGATTTGGAGTCTGAGAGACTGAATTTACATCTTGGTGACTTTGGGCAGATTGCTTCATTTTCTGTATTATTTGCTCATAATTTTTTGTTACATTGATTGAACACACACAACACACACACACACACACACACAGCACACACACACATACAATTTATGGGACATTTCATTCAAGAACTGTGTCCATCTTACAAATGAGGTAACAGAGGCAATATCTTATTCAAGATGATACGATGAATGGGTACATGGGACAACAAGTCTCCTGGGATACCGTGCTGGACAACAGTGGCTCTCATTGACTCATTTTCTTTTGGAGATGGGAGATTTTTGCAATCCCCAAAACTGAGGAAAGATTACCCAGGGTCCTTCTGCTCATTAACCAGAGCAAAAGGAAGGTGATCTCACTGAGTCTTCATCTGTTCATCTTGTCTCTAGAGTCTATAGCAGTATCTAAAGCAATATTCGAGAGGAACAGGCAGGCTTAAAGACTTGAATGCTGGCTTGGTTAGTTATTAGTTGTATGGATTTATGGAAGTCACTTTCCCTCTCTGACCTGACTTTACTCCAGTTTAAAATGAATGGGTTAGCCTAGGAGAACTTTGATTTTCCTTCTAATTCGAAATCCTCAACTGCTATGTCTGAGTCTAGACTACTTAAAGGTGCTCCCTTAAGGATGATGAACAATATTCTAGTGGATTAACTTATAGGGAAACCGATGTGGATTCACCCTAAAGAAAGCTTCCTTAATAATCAGAACCACTCAACTAGAATGAAATGTCTTAGCAGGGAGGGAAATCTTCCTTCCGAAATCTTCAAGAAGAGTCCTGCTGGTGGGGTTGTACATGGAATCCCATTTAGGTACCAGATGCATTGAATTGTCTCTAAGTTCATCTTCCCTTTCTCCCTTTGCTACAGTCCTGATTTTTCTAATCATGTCGACTCCCTCTGAAGTGTGGATTCCACTCCTGGCTCACCCAGCTCTGATAGTTGAACTTTGCTCTAAAGTCTTGCTCCAGCCCAGGCCTCCACACTACTTCCTGTCTCCTTGTGATGCTCCCATGTAGGTACCATTCTCCAACCTGTTCTGTGTTGTTGTTTTCCGGTATTAGAATGTAAGCTTTTTGAGGACAGGGATTGTCTTGTTTCTCTCTCTGTGTCTGTCTGTCTGTCTGTCTGTCTCTCTCTCTCTCTCTCTTTCTCTCTCTCTCTCTCTCTCTCTCTCTCTCTCTCTCTCTCTCTCTCTCTGTCTCTCTGTCTCTCTCTCTCTCTCTCCCTTTCTCTCTCCCTTTCTCTCTCCATCCTTCTCATTTTCCCTCCCTCCTTTCCTCCTCACCTCCTCCCTCCTCCCTCTCCCCTCTTCCTCTCCCTCTGACTCTCTCTCTCAATCTCCCCTCTTTGTCCGTTTACTTTTGTCTATCATCTTTTAATCAGTGGTTCCCTAGTGGTCCCAGGAATGAAAGAAGCTTTGTACCAATTTACATAAAAGAAATTAGATAAAGTCCTTAGATTCTTATTGTGATGTGGAGGTTGTGATTTTTAATTCTAATAAAGTATATAATTTAGCAGATTTTACCAAATTAGAGAGGCTTGGGACAAATACCAAGTGATGAATGGGATGTCTCTTATCCAAGGACTAGTCTTGTTAAACTCAAATAATTCTGTCACCATAATGGCTGCAAGATGACCAATTTTTAGCCAAGAAATTCATAAACATTATCTACCGAAATGTTAAGGGATCTGTATGAGAGGCAGCACCTACACCGAGATTATGGACCCTGTGGTATTATAACAGTTGGTACGGGCTAGCTGTTCCCTTAATGTTGCTACAAAATTCATAGTGGTCCATAGCATATGGCTCTGCTCCCCTATAGAAAAAGCAGCCTGTCAATTAATCATCTAAAGAGAGAAGTGAACACTTTAGCCACCAGGTGGCACTAGCTTCCAGCCATCAGCTCAGTCATTTTGTTTTGAGGATGTTCAATATATATATAATCACAGCAGTCCCCTTCTTTCCTTTACTAGATGACGCTTACTTCCAGATTGCCAGAATTCTTCTCCCTCCAAATGATTCAGTTCCTGGCGTCTGGGTGCTGGTGGACTCAACTGAGTGTAATCTAGTGTTAAGAAAAAAAATCACACAAAAAAAAATCACCTTGAAATATATATACATATATATATACACACATACACATACATACATATATATATGTATACACACAAATATAAAAAATCATCCTGAAATACACACACACACACACACACACACACACACACACACATATATATATATATATATATATATATATATATATATATATACATACATATACATATAAAAAAATCACCCTGAAATACACACACACACACACACACACACATATATATATGTGTGTGTGTGTGTGTGTGTGTGTATTTCAGGGTGATTTTTATACATATATGTATATATGAAATATATATGTATGTGTGTATAAAGAAAGGGAATCTTCAGAAATAACTTGCTCTTGACTGCCTATCATCATTCATAAGGCTTTCAGTGGAGGGAATTTACATGCCTAGAGTCCCCATACAAATAAAATTATCAGGGTTACTCATTAATAAAATATGTGCACAGACACTTTTGTTATTTTGTTAAAAAAAGTTACAAGGTGAAAGTAGAGTTGACTGATGGACAGTTCCATTGGTGTGTTGGTGATATCAAGAGACAATAAAAAAGACCTCCATAACATTGGTGGACTCTCTCAGCAGGAGGGGCATGGCGAAGAATCACAGGGGCTGGGAAGGTAGAAATGATTTATGGTCTGCATCATTGGTGGAAATACTTACACCAGATGATTCAGATCTAGACAGGACACCGGAGATTGTTCACACCAATCCTTTTTTTTTTTTTCTTTAGTTAAAAATATGTAAAATGTTTTATTTTTTATTATAATTTTTTATTGACAGAACATATGCCTGGGTAATTTTTTCTTAAAACATTGTCCCTTGCACTCACTTCTGTTCCAATTTTTCCCTTCCCTCCCTCCACCCCCTCCCCTAGATGGCAGGCAGTCCCATACATGTTAATTATGTTATAGTATATCCTAGATACAATATATGTGTGTAGAACCATACAGTTCTCTTGTTGCACAGGAAGAATTAGATTCAGAAGGTAAAAATAGTTTGGGAAAAAAAATTAAAATGCAAGTAGTCCACATTCATTTCCCAGTGTTCCTTCTCTGGGTGTGGTTGATTCTGTCCATCATTGATAAATTGGAACTGAATTCAATCTTCTCTTTGTTGAAGATATCCATTTCCATCGAATACATCCTCATACAGTATCATTGTTGAAGTGTATAATTGCTGGAACTCTGTCTTCCCAGAAATCAGATGGAGTCAGGATCACTAAATGTCTTTATTCTTCATCTTTTACAGTCAAGGTCAGGGCGTTAGGCCTAGCAACCTCACACACGCCTTCCTTCCTCAAACGCCTGGAGAGACTGAGTCAGCTTTTGTGTCTCAATTCCTCTTCCTCCTCCTACTCCTCCCACACACGTCACTTCCCCCTCTTTGTCCCACCAATCAAGTCAGCACAGAACAGCTGGGGAGGGTCAACCCTCAAACAAGTTAATAGGGAACTGTCCAATTGGCAATTAGTCTCACGTGCTTCATTATCCAAGTGCATTGTTCAGTTCTAGCCCTTTACATATAATGATCTCCTGGTTCTGCTCATTTCACTCAGCATCAGTCTCTCCAGGCCTCTCTGTATTCATCCTGCTGGTCATTTCTTACAGAACAATAATATTCCATAACATTCATATACCATAATTTACCCAACCATTCTCCAATTGATGAGCATCCACTCAGTTTCCAGTTTCTGGCCACTGCAAAAAGGGCTGCCACAAACATTTTGGTACATGCAGGTCCCTTTCCCTTCTTTAAGATCTCTTTGGGATATAAGCCCAGTAGTAGCACTGGCTGAATCAAAGGGAATGCACAGTTTGATAACTTTTGGGCATAATTCCAGATTGTTCTCCAGAATGATTGGATTCATTCACAACTCCAACAACAATGCATCAGTGTCCCAGTTTTCCCACATCCCCTCCAACAGTCATCATTATTTTTTCCTGTCATCTTAGCCAATCTGACAGGTGTGTAGTGGCATCTCAGAGTTGTCTTAATTTGCATTTCTCTGATCAATAGTGATTTGGAACACTCTTTCATATGAGTAGAAATAGTTTCAATTTTATCATCTGAGAATTGTTGTTCATATCCTTTGACCATTTATCAATTAACCAATCCTTCTTTATCTGAGAGCCAACTATTTGTTTTCTTTCTTTTTAAAAAGGTTTGATAACAATATGTCAAAATAATTATTTCCTTTGTATTTTCCCTTTCATTTTATTTTATATATTTAAGAGCATATCCTGAGAAGGGGGCCACAAGCTTGACTGGATTTTGCAGGGACAGCGAGGTGGTGCAGTAGGTAGAGAAATGAAACTGGAGTCTTCAAATCCTGCCTCAGACACTAACTACATGGCCCTGGGCAAGTTATTTAACCACTGTTTGCCTCAGTTTCCTCCACTATAAAATGAGAATCATAATAGCATTTACCTAGCAGAGTTGTTTTGAAAATAAAGTGAGATAATTATAAAGGATTTGGTACAGTACCTGGTGCATAGTAGATCCTATATAAATACTAATGGTGATTATTGTTGCTATGGGTTCAGGACATAAAGAATTTTAAGAACTCTTGATTGAGACAAATACTTCTTTTTAGGAAATGGAGATCCAGAGGTCATAGAAGTTAAATAGGTGTCAGAGTCAGGATTTGAATCCAGGTGTTCTGATTATGGCCAATCACCTTTCTACTCTACATTGATGAGATCACAGCTCTCTTAGAATATTGGAAACTATGCAAAACATATTATATATAATTAATGTGCATAAGTAAACATATTATATATATGTGTGTGTGTTTGTATATATATATAGTATATTTCATATATATATATATATATATATATATACACTTAGAATTGTGCAGTGTGTTTCAATTTTAATAAATTTAGAACTACACAAGGACTTTATGTATTGAATATGCATATTTTATATGGTTATGTTTGTTATGCATATAATTTCTCCAACACTCTAAAGTACACAAAGCCACCCCCCTTTTTTTTCTTTTTTGCAGAAAACTCCAGGGCGATGAGGAGTGCAAGAATTTCCCCTTTTTCAGCTAATGAAATTGTTATCCAGAGAGGTGAATCAATTCAGTCAGGGTCACACAGCTAGGGAGTAAGTTGATCATGGAATGTGTAAGAAAGAATTGCAATAATCTTCTGCCTCTGGAATTTTTGACTGGGAATGGAAATTGATCTGATCTAACAGATGAAAAATACATTCCCTCCTTTCATTGAAGAAATAGGGGACTATGGGTATGAAATACTACATGCATTGTGTCAAATGAAGTCCTAATGTGACTTCTATATCTATATCTATATCTATATCTATATCTATATCTATATCTATATCTATATCTATATATACACACACATATATAATATGTTTACATATGCACATTAATTATATATAACATACATTGTATATTTGCTTCTTTGTTGTAAGAAAGGGGGCTACAGCATAGGGAAGGAAGTGGGTGTGGCAGAAATGGAATACATCCAAAATGATACAAGCCCCCCACAAGATATGAATATAATTTCATTTAAAAAAGAAGAAATTGAATTGGACTGTTACATGGAAGTCATCTCACGCTGACAGACATGAAATTATCACTCAGGAATCAGCTTGATTTTATCCTTAATTACAAAGTGTCATCTCTCCAGCCCTCCCCGTGCCTGCTTTCCTTCTATTTGGAAGTCTGATGCAGACCTTAGAGCAGGCACCCTTTGGTGAGCTCTCTTTTGATGCAGGAAATAGTCTGAAAGCTTCTTCCTAGAAGTCGCTCTGCCTTGACTTCTGAATGGTGTCTTTGTAGACAAAGAGAAAAGGAATCAGAGGCAAACCCTGGAAAACAGGGTTGAGGAGAAACAAGTGAGAAATGGAAAGAGGGCAGGGAGCAGGGCAAGAGGGAGAGGAGAATGAAAGAGAGGGCCATGGGGAAAGAAGAACATGGAGAGTGAGGAAGGAGACCTCGGTGTTTGCATTTCCATCACTTTACTTTGTGTTCATACAGCTGGGACTCAAGGGGATCTGTACTTGGTAAGCTGATCTTAAAGGGAAGAACCAGAAGGAATGGGTGAGGGAGCAATCGCCAAGAAGCAGATTTAAGATTGGGAAAGGACAAAGTGCTTATTAATTAAGGGGATCTAGAAATGAAAGAGACTGGCTGTGTCTTTTACTCTGAGTCTTCAAGCAAAGGCTCAGTGCCCCCTTGCCAGGTACATTATGATGGAGATTGTTCATCAGGTATGGTGGCTGCTGAGGTCATAGGATCATAGATAAATAATTGTAAAGGATCTCAGGGGCCATCTAATTCTTCATTTCACAGATGAAGAAATTAGACTCAGAGTTTAAGTGACATGACCAAAGTCACACAGACAGTAAGATTTGAATTCAGAAGTGTGATTGTAACTCAGGTTATCTGGCTCCAAACATGGCTCTTTTTCTGTTACCCCCTTTCTCCTATAATAATAATAATACTCCATAATACTTGGTCAAACTCCTAGCCTCACCAGGATAGTAGCCAGAAGAACCTTAAAGGTGACTTGGCTGCTACTGAGCCCCTTATCCTTTCAACCCCGCCAATAGACTTATGTTTTACCAATAATTCCTGACAATTTCTTCCTAGAGCAAATGTTGGAAGCTGGAGACTAGAAAGGAGCAGAGAGCAGGCATAGGGTATGGTATTGGGGCTCTCCAAGCAGCAAGCTTGATGAAGTGGAATCATAAACAGGTGGAACTAGCAGAGGTGTCTAACACGCAACCCACCCACTGCATGACACTACTACCACTCCTGAGTTCATTCTGAACCAAATTGAAATGCAATTGAGAAAATTAACAAAATAAAGGAATGCAATACAACATAGATAATGTTAATATAAGGTCTTCTAAATCAATATGTGGTCTTTAGGCATCCTTGTGGGTGGTTTAATAGCCCAGGTTCTATATGAGTTTAACACCATTGCCTTCCTGAGGCTCCATGAGATTCCCTTAAATCTAGGAAGAAGTCTGTCCCTCAGTGAATGTGGTGGTATTTTGTGGGCCCATTAAAGCCCACGAAAAACAGGAGAAGATTTGTATGTGTGCAATTCATGCATATGTGTGGTAGCCACTCATAATGTCCAAGGGAGGAATCTTCTGAAGAACACACAGTTAAAATGTATCTGGGACAGCTGTGTTCTCTATGAATCCTGGGGTTTCTCTGGAAACTGATGCACTCTCCAAAGGCAATTAAAACTTCTTAAAGTCTCCACAAGAGCAGCAAGTCTATTATTCCTTTCCCCTCTCTCTTATATTCCCTACTATTTGCTTACCTCTTTGGTCCCATAATGGAAACATAAAGCAAGCCTGTGGCAAGCAGCTGGAGCTGTCCATTTACCAAAGTGCTGACAGTTAGCTGCTACTGGGAACCTGAGAGAGGAGTAAGAAAAACTCAAAAGCAGACATTTGTTGTTGTTGTTCAGTCACCGATGATCCTCCATGACCCCGTTTAGGGTCTTCTCAAATGCCAGAGAGTTCTGCCATTACTTTCTCCAGCTCATTTTACACACAAGGAAACAAAGGCAAACAAAATTAAGTGACTTGTTCAGAGTTACATAACCACAAGTATCTGAGGTAAGATTTGAATTCAGATTTTCCTGATTCCATTTATTGTGCCACCTAGTTACACCAAAGCAGACATAGAATTGTACTACCTCAAAGTACTATAACTGATGGTCATAAGAAAACATTAAGTCATGTTCACCAGCCTTGGATGTAGAAGGAGGGACATTTGGTAAGAGAAATGGCTGACACCAAGGGGAAAGGATTACCACACTCAGGAGATTGAGCAATCTATCTGGGGGGCAGAAAGGCCCAATAGTCTTAGCAAGGGCCCAACTCTCTCTCCTTGTTCTCTGAAGTCAGCTTTTAAAAGCAGAGCAGTTCTGACTTCTGAAACCATGTTGCCTGTTTGATAAATAGCACGAGACTCTTAATAAATGCTTGTTGACTGATTGTTTGATTGATTGGTCCTCCTACTGCAGAGTTGAGCGTGTTGTCAGGAGAGAATAAGAGATACAGAGTAAGACTCCTCTGTTGAATCTGGTTACCTGGACAATTTTTTCTATGTGCCTGTGTTTGTATTCCTCTGCATCGTCCCCAGGGAGAGCCTTCTGTAATGGGCTGAACTGGAAAGAGTGCAGGAGTCACGAGACTTCAGTTCAGAGCTATCTCCAACATTTATTACCTGTGTGCTCTTTGACCCATCATTTAATCTGAACGAGCCTTGGTTTCTTCATCTGTCAAATGGAAATGATGCCATTTTTATTACCTATCCCACAGGACCATTGTAAGGAAAGCATTTGGTAAAGGCTAAAGTGTTACAGGAATAC
Organism: Sminthopsis crassicaudata; assembly: GCF_048593235.1. Lineage (NCBI taxonomy): Eukaryota > Metazoa > Chordata > Mammalia > Dasyuromorphia > Dasyuridae > Sminthopsis > Sminthopsis crassicaudata. Next base: position 19,461,014 of record NC_133620.1, on the reverse strand, counting down.
ATAGGAATTGTTTTTATTATTATTTAACTTATGGTGAGTTTCTGGAGGTCTTGAGACAGATCCTATGCCAAGAGCTGGTCAGTGGTGACTAAGTCATGAGTTCAGTAATAGATGCATTCTTAAAAATACACAATCACATAATTTTCTAGGTGGAAGAGACCTCAGGAGATCATCCGGGTCAACTTATTCCTCACTAAAATTCTCTTTTATTTTTTCATTTTGATAGTATTTTATTTTTCCAAATACATGCCAAGATAGTTTTCAACATTTATCTTTGCAAAACTTGTTCCAATTTTTTTTCCCCTTTCTCCATTCCTCTCCCTCTCCAAGAGAGCATGAAATCTGATATAAGTTAAACATATGCAATTCTTCTAAACAGATTTCCATATTCATTTTGCTACATAAGAAAAATCAGAATAAAAGGGAAAACAATATAAGAAAGAAAAAACAACAAGAGCAAAAAAGGTGAAAGTAGCACATTCACATTCACATTGATCCACATTCAGTCTCCACAATTCTCTCTCTGGGTATGAATGGCTCTTTCCATTACAACTCTATTGGAACTGGCTTGAATCACCTCATTGTTGAAAAGAGCCAAGTCCATCACAGGTGATCACATAAGGATGATATAACATCTTATTGTTACTATCTACAATGTTGTCTTGATTCTGCTCGCTTCATTCAGCATCATCAGTTCATGTAAGTCTCTCCAGGCCTTTTTGAAATCAACTTGCTCATCAGATCTTATAGAACAATAATATTCCATTACATTCATATGCCATAACTTATTCAGCTGTTCCCCAACTGATGGGCATCCACTCAATTTCCAGTTCTTTACCACTACAAAAAGGGCTGCCACAAACTTTTTGCACATGTGAGTCCTTTTTTCTCTTTAATAATTTCTTTGGGATACAGATCCAGTAAGAGATACTGTTGGATCACAGAATATGCAAGTTTGATAGCCATTTGGGATAGTTCCAAATTGCTCTCCAGAATGGTTGAATCATTATACAATTTCACCAATGATACATTAGTGTCCCAGTTTCCCACATATATACAATATAATATACACAAGTGTTCATCTAGCATGTTCTTGAAGACCTTCAGTATGTGGGAGCCCAGTTTCTCTGGAGGCAGATTTTGGGATAGCTTCAAATTGTTGAAAGATTTATGCGAGGGGAAGCTAGGTGGCACAGTGGATAGAGCACCAGCCGTGAATTCAGGAGGACCCGAGTTCAAATGTGGTCTCAGCCACTTAACACTTCCTAGCTGTGTGACCCTGGGCAACTCACTTAACCCCAGCCTAAAAAAAGATTAAAAAAAAAAGAAAGATTCATGGGAGAGAATTCCTCTGGGGGAGGAAAGTTGGAGCCCAGTAGAGATTTGTTTCTAATGGCAACATCATGAAGACTGCACAAAACAAGAAAAAAAATTTCCAGTCATCAAGAATCAGGTTTACTCCCCCCTTTTGTGACATATCTTTTCTGTTCTTGAGCCTAGTCTCTCCAAGGACATTGCATATGCACCCTGGATTAGTGAGATGTTTCCATCACATCTCTTCTTGACATACCTACTTATTAAATACTCCATCTGAAAGCTAATTAATTCTTGTTAATAAATGATGGGAAGAATACTAATGGGGGCTCATGGATGACAGTACTCCATAATATCCTGAGGGCAGTAGCAGTCAACCACATTCTTGGCTTTCAATCTACTATTTCTACTGGGAGTTAGGGAAGTAGTCTCCTAGAAGGGATAAATTACAAACTTTGTGTAACCAAAATATTTGACAAACATGCTGTCTATTCCTATTCTTAAAATAGTTTCTTCAGAATAGCTTTGTGAGGAAGGTTGTACAAATATCCTACCTTCTTCAAAACATTGTTAAAATGTTTAAAAGGAAAGATTTTTAAAGCAAAATATAAAATGTAAGCTATTATTATCACTCCCATTTTACAGCTAGGGAAACCTGGCCACGTTCATTCAATTGTCCTTTTCTCATATCTTAACTGCTAAGTTTCTTCTAATTTCAAATCACCTTCATTTAGGATGATTTGCATAAAAAATGCATGTTATTTGGAAAATTGGCCATCTCAGAGCGAATCAGGAAGATTTGCAACCTCCATCTTTCCTGCAGTAGCCAAAGCAGTAATGTCTTTCTCTTGCCCCAGGCTCTCCAAGTTGCTGGTTTCTATTGATTTGAAACCTAAGTCAGGTAAATGCAATTCTCTGAGAAGCATCCAGGAAACTCTCCAAATCCATCCCTGGGCCGCGGCACAAGGGAGTATTTTAGCAGCTAACCTAATAGCCAAATATTCCACTTTGGTCTTGTCTGTGAATCTTCACTTCATCTCTAAATTACATTGGGCTCTGGGAATTGTCTGTAAATTGGCCTTGCTCTGGCCTGAGTCACACATCCGTTAAATCTTAAAAGCTGTGGGGAAGCGAATTCTGTGGCATTTTCCTATTGGCCCCAACAAGAGCCGACCATTTTGCAAATTCAGTGAGGGCCTTCATCTTGTCGATCTCCTTCAGAAGCCAATCTCTTCAGCATCAGGACTCGAAGCAGTTTGAGATTCACTTCTATGACAAAACAGGTCAAACCTGAGCATTCTCTCTCCAAGGCTGCAGAAGGAAAGCCCCGTCTCGCCAAAGCATAGGGAGAAGTGTTAGGACTCTGATGTAGGAAAAATAATCCCATTCAAATAGTGATAGATTTGCTCCAGTCAGATAAGCTTTTTTTCTCCTTTCTTCTTGTCTCTCCCTCCCCATTAAAATAGAAGCTTCTTGAGAATATGAATTTTTTCTTCTGCTGTATTTATAGTCCCATTACTGTAATAAAGTGTTGAGGTACTTAATAAATGCTTAATCGGCGATTTCTCACACAAAGTACCCCATGGCTCAAGTCCCTGTCTTGGAACAGGATGTTCCCCAAATGTTTTTCCTCTTCTCTTCTGCTTTGCATAGCTCCTTGTTCCTTTCTGCAATAATGGCTAATCTTTGTATAGAACCTTCCAGTTTGAATGAAGAGTTAGTTGAATGAAGGACATAGTCCCTTAACTTTTCACCGTTTTAGTTCAGCTCTTCAAGACAAAGAATTTCACAGAGGATAGGAGGAGTTTGCTTACCTGGAAGTTCCTTGGAATAATGAAATTACAAGTCACTTTCTTTCCTTAGCTCAATGGTTCTTCACAACTATTGAATAAAGTAGGCAGATTAATATTCCCATTTTATGGGTAAAGAAACTAAGTACAAAAAGTTGAGTGACTTACCCAGAATCACATCACTTATAACTAAGGTAGGATTTGAACTCAAGTCTTGACTCTTGAGTCCAGTGCTTTATCTCCTACCCCTTGTTGCTTCATATCTTCAAGACTCCACTTCCCAAGCCCCCAAGCTCAAAATGTAGATACCGCCCTCAACTCTTCACTGTCTCCCACCCCTGATGTCCAAGCTCCTGCCAAGGTCTGTCATTTTACTTGGGCAACAACTCCCCCAAATTCCCCCTTCTCTCTTCTGACACTGCCCTCACCTTAGTGCGGGCCCTCATCACTTCACCCCTAGACTACTGCAACAGCTGCTAGGGCGTCTGCTTGCCTCAGGTGTCTCTCTACTCCAATTAACCTCACATTCAGTCATTAAAGAGATTTTACTAAAATGCAGTCATGTTAATCACAACCCTCAGTAAACTCAGGCGGCTTCTGGGATCAAGTACCAAATGCTGTGTTTGGCATTCAAAGCCCTTCATGACCTGTCCCCTCCTGCCTTTCTGATCTTCTCAAACATTCCTCCCAACATATACTCTTTGATCCATTGACAAACAAGACACTCCATCTCTGGGCTTCCCCCCCCATGTCTCTCCCTCCTCATCTTTGTTTACTCTCTTCCCTTGTAAGTCTCTAAAGGTCCACTTTCTGCAGGAAGTATGTCCCCCCACCCTCTTACATTTATGCTGTAGATAGCATGCGTTTTATACACTTGTTTTGCTTGTTGGGCCTCCAATCACTTCCAGAGCCATCTTTTGCTTTCCTTTGTATCCTTGGTCCTTAGTACAATGGCCGACACATAGTAGGTGCTTAATATGTATTGACTGTGACAAATGTGACAAGGTCTACATGTAGACCTTGGCTCCTCAATTGCTAGCATTCTCCCTCATTAGTTCCCTTGAATTTATTTTGTGTTTATTTCAGACATATACACATGCATCATGCCCACGTGTGTGTGTGCACATGCACGTTCGTTCTCTCCCCTGTCACACGTCAGCTGGCCGAGGATGGAGCCCTTTCCGTTTGTGTCTCTGCATGGCCGTTGCTCGGCCAGTGCTCGGCTCGGGACGGGCCTTTATAAATGGTTGTTGATTGCTGATTGAAGGTAATTCAATTTAACTTTTATTAAATGCTTATTAGGCATAAGATACAGGATTAGGAGTTGAGGATACTAAGGCCCAGTGGAATTAAATGATTTATCCAAAACCACTTAGGGTAATGGGACTGTCCGACAATTCTCCGGGACAGAATGAATGAGACGTTTCCATGGCATATTTGGAAGCAAAGCAGTCACACTCTGCCTCAAACGGGAGGTCTCCCTGACGCTGAGCACGGTCCGACAGTAAAACAGAATGGCTCGGGAGGCGGTGAGGTCTCGTTCCCGGAGGTATTTACCTACACTGGAGGCACCCACGGCCGGTGATTAGTTTTGGGCCAGGAGTCATGGAAATGGCCCCAACAAAAACTAAAGGCTGAATCCAGGGAAATAAACATGTACCAGCAGGTGCCATAGGCCAGCGTCCCTTCTTGCCCTTCTGGCTGATGTTTGGTCGCACCCGACTGCGAGTCTGGGACCACGGAACAGCAACAGCTCGTGGGGGCTTTTCCTGCAGATTCTGGAGGCTGTTTTCTTCTCCAGCGGATTAAGGAAAACAAAGGAGAAGCAAAGGTCCAGGCGGGCTCCAGACAGACGCAGCTGAGTGATGAAGGGCAGGGGTGAGGCAGTAAGTGTTCATCCCATCAAGGGAAAACTTTGTCTTTGTTTTTTTGCAGGGCACGGGGGCCACGTGACTTGCCCAAAGTCGCACAAAGGGACCCTTTGAAGGGACACTTTGTCTGATGTGTCGCTCTTCCCCAACCAGAGTTTTCATAGCTGTTCTTCCATTTTCTATGCTTGACTTGACTTCTAGTTTGTTAAAGGCGCTCACTTCCCTTCCCGTGGAGCATCACATGACGCTTCCAGACACACCGCGGTTCTCTCCCCAATTTCTCTGAGCATTTGCCTCGTTCTGTCCTTTACCTGTATTTTGGCCTCCTTTTAATCATATGATTCATGCACTTGACCTTTTCCCCACTTAGAAGCAGTGTCTCTCCTACTGATGTTGGCATTTTTAGTGTTAAGGAGGCGCCTACCGCTAGGTGGCGCTGCAGTGGATAAAGTGCTAGGTTTGGCGGCAAGAAGACCCGAGTTCAAATGTGGCTGAGGATCACCAGCTGTGCGACCTGCACGGGAGCTCTCTGGAAGGCCTCAGGTCAGTCAGAGTCAGGATCTTCATGTGTGTAGAGAATGTTTCGTTCTCTGCTTTTACAAAGAAATTCTTTTTTTTTTTTTTTTTTTTTTTTTTTTGCTTTGGTAGTTGGGGTCAAGTGACATGCCCAGGGTCACACAGCCAGGAAGTTGTTAAATGTCTGAGGTCGGATTTGAACTCGGGTCCTCCTGACCCCAAGGCTGATGCTCGGTCCACTGCGCCCCCTAAGGGCCGATGGGAACATATTCTCAAACTGGAAGCACCAGATGCTACTTGTCCAACTTTCTCATTTTACAGATGAGCAAACAGGCTCAGAGACGTGAACGACCTGGTCACAAAGTCACCGAATCTTAGACTTGCCCCCTTATCTAGGGCTGTGATTGTCTCTATTTCCAGCGCTTTGTGCAGGAGAAGTGATAACCATGGAGACGCTCACTTCACTCCTGATTCCATTCTTACGGGTTCTAGTTCGTCTCCATTGTAAATGACGGGAGCTTCCCCCCCCCCCCCCCCCCCACCGTGATCGTTACAGCAGAAGGAGCTGCTCGACTTCATCCCAAACTTCTGTGTCCTGACATTTTTTAGCCCAAGGAAGCTCGGTGCAGAGCCGGAAGTGCGCCGCCCAGGGCCACCCCGCTGAGAAAGGGCAGCAGGATTCGAACCCAAGACCTTGGGTGCAACCGCCAGCGCTTCCGGTGCGGGGCCCCCACCTGGGCCGGGCTCCTCCGCCCGGGGAGCGGGCCTGCGCTGCCAGCAGAGGCCGCCCGGGGCTGCTCTCCCGTGAGCCTCAGCGCGGCGCCAGCCGGGAAAGGGGCCGGATATCCGAAGCTTTCACATCCTATTCACGTGTATCAGGGATACAGGGGAGGCCGCGCATTTACTTAGCAGCTGAGCGCCGGACTTTCTGGGAGAAGCCTCCGTCGTGTGGAAATGACTTCCAGGAATAAATCAGATTTCCCTGGGTGCTTAGAGACGGAATTATTGAAGCGCCAGCCCGGTCAGAGGGCGCGGGGAGCCTGCAGGCCTGGCGGTCGGCCACCAGGGGGCGCGCTTGGCTCGTCGCTGAGCCGGCCAGAGGATGCTGCGGGCAGGATTCCCAGTGATCGGAGCTGCTCCGCTCACCCTCCCGCGCTCTCCTTTCTCCTCCCTCTTCCCTCCTCCCTCCTCTCTTTTCCCTCCTCCCTCCTCTCATTTCTCTCTTTCCCCCCTCTATTTCTCCTGTCTCCATCTCTCTTTCTCTCTCTCCCTTTCTCGTCTTTCTTTTTGTCTATTTTTTCTCTCTCCTTTTTCCTCCCTCCCTCCCTCCCTCCCCCTTCCTCCAGCTCTCATTCCTCTCTTTCCCCCTCTCTCCCCTATTTCTCTCTCTCTTTCCCCCCTCTACTTTTGTCTTTCTATTTCTCTCTCTCCTTTCTCTCTCCCCCTCTCATTCCCTTCTTTCTCTTTCTCCCTTTTCTTACCTCCATCTGTATATCTCTCTCACTCTTTCCCCCTCTCCCTCCCTCCCTTCCCCCTCTCCCCTCTTCTTCCCTCCCTTCCCCCTTTCCCTCCTTCCCTCCCTTCCCCCTCTCCCTCTCTCCCTCCCTTCCCCCCTCCCTCCCTCCTTCCCTCCCTTCCTCCTCTCCCTCCCTCCCTTCCCCCTCTCCCCCTCTTCTTCCCTCCCTTCCCCCTTTCCTCCTTCCCTCCCTTCCCCCTCTCCCTCCCTTCCCCCCTCCCTCCCTCCTTCCCTCCCTTCCTCCTCTCCCTCCCTCCCTTCCCCTTCTCTCCCTCCTTCCCCCCTTCCCCTTCTGCCTCCTTCCCTCCCTCCCTCCCACTCCCTTCCCTCCCTCCCTTCTCCTCCCTCCCTCACTCCCATCCCCCCTCTCCCTCCCTCCCTCCCTCCCTCCCTTCCCCCTCTCCCTCCCTCCCTCCCTTCACCTCTGTTTCCCTCCATCCTTCCCTTCTTCCCACCCCAGCTTTGTGTTTCTCTGTTCCTTTCTCCCTCTGCCTCTCTTGTTTTATGGGGCCACTTTACACATTATCTGGGGCACAATAAGAGACAGTTATAACAGCTCCTACGATTTCAGGAGTAGTACACTCTCAGAGACCCCCGCCCTTTATTCAGACAAAGGGAGCTGGGGAGGGGCGCAGGACAAAACACTGGAAATCCCCCAGGAGGGCCTGATCCTGGCCCTGGGCGTCGGAGACCCGCCCTGAAGGCAGTGGGAGCAGAATGATTTGAAGGGGAGGGGGATGGAGGGGGAGAAGTCAGAACCCCGCACCAGCCAAGGGAGATTCTCCTTGGATCCTCCCCATCGGACTGAGCTAAGGCAGAATAATCACGCAGCGGCCTGGCTGAATTGATGAAAAGTCAGAATTATAGATTTTGTTTTGGGAAAAAGAAATGTGGTTTTATTATTTTCAATTACACTCCATTCATTAATATAGCTTAACAGCTAACGAGGCTGCCAAGGAGAGTCTGCCTGGATCCTGCTGTAATATACTCATAGAATGCCTGAATCGCAAGGGACTTGAGACATTATCCCTAACACTGCCCCCTCCAGGGCTGCAAAGGGACCTGCATGTGCCAGGCTTCTGGTCTCTGACCTCCCCCACCTCCCAGGGCCCTGGTCCAAGGTTGTTTCTGAATGACCTTAATGGCACCTGGGGGCAGCAGCCTTTCACAGGGGCAGCACAGCATGATGGGAAGCACGCTGGCTGGGAATCCGATGGCTGGGGTTTGAATCTCAGCGGCTGTTTTCTGCCTGGCTGACACTGGGCTTCACTTTATCCCTTTGGGCCTCAGTTTCCTGAGTGCTGAATGACTAAAGACTTCCGAGGTTCCCTTTTAGCTTTGACTCTGTGACCCAAGGGTCTATTCTCTGGCATCTGTTCGCACAGCTCCTGTTCACACTGCTGAGACGGTGCCTGAATTTCTAGACTCATGCGTTCAATGTACCATCAGTACGGTGAAATCACCAGTCCCCTAGACCTTCGAGGCTGCTATTTAGCACAAAGAAAAGTGACAAAGAATATATATTTGGCCCGGGCACACACCTGTGTGGGCAGCTTGGCACATCAGGGCATTTTGGCATCCGCTGGACGGGTACTGTGAGTGGATAATGAGTTGGGCTGATAATTGAATAGGATGCAGAGATTAAGGCAAAATCCATGCAGGAAACGGCAGAACTTTCAACGATCCCAAGCTGGTTGTTGCCGCAAACACCCATGGTCAACCGCGCGCTTGTCCCAGCCATGCCATATGGCCAGGGATGGTGGAGCAGCCCCATCTCAGCCGAATTCCGGTGGCAGGTGTGGACTCTGGCAAGGAGCGTGGTGGAGACGAGCAGGCTCAGATCAGGATGGCGGCTCAGAAGAGGAGCCCAGTACCCTCGATGACTTGTTTCCAGCAGGCGAGACATCCCACAAGGTGTGAGCTGAGCCTGTACAATGGGAAAAGGAGGCGGTCAGTGGTGGAGCAAGAACAGCACAACAGAGTCCAACTTAAGTGTCATCTGGGCAGCCCTAAAATGATTACAGCAATAATACCTCCTATAAGGATGAGGAACAGAAATGTGAATCCATTGATATCTGGAGCTCTCATTTAGGGGACTCGATCTTCCACGCAGAGCAGCATCTTCTCAGCTACTGACAGTCTGGAACAATGAGTTTAAATGACTTATCCAGGGTCATATGGCCAATAGGTGTCAGGGTGGTAATTGAACCCAAGCCTTTTGGTTTCTGAGACCAGTTCTCCATTTATTTAGCACATTGCTTCTTTTTGGGAGAGATTCCTTTTTATGATCTCTTTTTATTAAAACTTTTTATTTTCAATGAATAATAATTTTCCCTCCCTCCCCCTACCTCTGCCCTAGATGGCAAGTAATTTAATATATGTTAAATATGGTAATAATATATGCTAAATCCAATATATGCAGACATATTTATACAATTATCTTGTTACACAAGAAAAATCAGATCAAAAAGGAAAAACATGAGAAAGAAAACAAAATGCAAGCACCAACAACAAAAAGAGTGAAAATGCTATAGCACATTGCTTCTTAATAAACAGACACCAAATAATTATTATGGGGAAGGTACGTTTGGTGTAAGAAACACAAATACCAAAAATTAAGATGTTCTTACCCTCAGGGAGCTTCTTTTCTAATAGAAAATTACAGAAACATTTTAAAATTTAGGGAAAGCTCCTGCTTGTTGGGGTGATCATCTCTAAAAAGAACTCACTGATGGAGAAGCAGGGACAAGAATCACCCAAGCTAAGAAAGTATGAAGGGTTAGGGTCTGGATCAGTGGATGTGATGGCCAGTTCAACCAAATCTCAGCCCATTTGGTTTAAAGTCTGCTTCAGGAGGGTTTCCTCTCCTGGTGATCATGCCCAGATGAGAGTTGCAACGATGAGGGAATACTAGAGGCTGAGAGGAGGAAGAAGTATGTTCCATGTTGGGAAATCTTGTCTTTTCCAGCTTTGAAAGTATTTCTACTTAACTTCAAAAGTTTCCCATTGGCCTGAAGGTCACCTTGATGATAACACTGATTTACAGAAGTGGAAATGGAGAGAGATTAGCCAAAGGCACAGAGGGGCCATGAAGTAGTAGTCAGCCAAACACGTGCTCATCTGTCCATGGCCTTCTCATAGCCATTGTCCTGGATTCACCTAAAGAAGAGAGTATTGGGAGCTTCCCAAAGTGGATGGTTGAGTTTTTAGCTTACCCAGTTAGCCACTTTCCTGCCATATTCCTAGGTGGCCCTAATTATAAGATCAAATTAAGAGCTGGAAGCTCCATGTAGTCTCCCTTCCCCATTTTGCAGATGAGTAAACTGAACATTGGATACCTAAATGGTACAATGGACAGATCACTAGGTCTAGAGTCAGGAAGGCGTGAGTTCAAATCTTTCCTCACACCCCTACTCGCTGTTAATTCTTGGGCAAATCATTTCGCCCTATTTGCCTCAGTTTCCCCTGAAGAAGGAAATGGTGAAATGGCAAAGTATTCTACTATCCCTGTCAAAAAAACTCTGAATGGGGTCATGAAGAGTCAGATACGACTGGAAAACAATAAAAACTGAAGAACAAATTGGTGAAATAACTTAGTCACACAGCTAGTAAGTTTTAAGGCAGGATTTAAACTCAGGTCTTTGTGACTCTCAGTACAGAGCTCTAGCTACTGTGCCGCCTTGCTTCATCATGAGTGGATGAGAAGAAGACTCTCACATCGGGATTCCTTCTTATAGGAGGGCTATGGAAGCAGATTTATTGTAGGATGTCACAGCCAGGAGGGACCACAGCACTTAAAATGCCAGATCTGCCAAGGGCCTTCGAGTACAAAAGCTTAAAGTCTGAAGTAGTTTTAGAATCAGTATTTTCAGAACTGGACTTTTTGTTCCCTTAGAACAGGAAATGTCAGAGCTGGATCTATTCAAAAGATAAACACTCCCATGCTAGCCAGAAGAAGTGATGTAAGGACACTCTCAAGGTCTCTCTGAAGAACTTGAGAATCGAAGCACTAGGAAAGGACCATCCAGCATGGAGAACCCAATTACAGTAGCTCATTTTAAAGCATCCCCAAATGTTCATGTGGACTCCTTGTGCCTGATCAGTGGTAGAGCCTTCCAAGCTCATGGTCAGCCAAAGGGTCTTGCTATTCCCTGGCCCCAAGTTTGGGATATTGCTTGGTCCTTTGCGAGAGCGAAGGGCAAGAACCATCCTCTTCTTGGATTGACTTGTAACTAGCACCAGGTCATTTGGGCTTTGCCCCAGAGGCCTCCTCTTCCTCCCTGCAGCGGCTGCCATTGCTTCTTTTTGGAAGCCCTCCACAGATATTTGGACCTCCTCCAAGGTCAAATCCCCTACATTCCTCCAATCCATGACTCTGTCACCTCTGAAATGAGATTCCAAATATCTTGTCATCCATTACCCCTCCAGTACCTCGGCCCCAACTAAAAATGTCCCGCAGACCAGAATTCCTCATAACAACTCTGTATCTTGGACCCCCGTATCCCTTGAATTTCTTTTTAAAATCCAATAATGGCTAGAGAAGTCAGGTGGTGTGCCATGGAGGAGAGAGCTAATTAGATTTAGAGCCAAGACCCTGGGTTTGAATCCTGCCTTTTCCACTTATTACCAATGTAACTCAGAGGCCTCTGTTCCTTTCCCTTTAAAAGGTAGATGGCTTTTGCCATTCTTTCCGGCTTTAGATTTGTGGGTCACACGTGAACCTATGACTTCCTGGCTTTAAGAAGGTTTGAGAAGCATTATATACAGTCAAAAGAGAAGTGGATTCAAATCCAACCTCTGTGATGTCCAATCTCTGGCAAGTCCCTTCACTATGTCAGGGTGGAAGGAGGAAGGTTTGCTCCTATTTCCTCAAACTCCTGACCCAATGGTCCATAATCTTCTAGCTCAGGAGACTCAGGTGAGCCAGGATGGCCTTGTCCCAGGACAGGGGTCAAATCCTGTGCCTTCCTCCGGGTATTCATTCTCCTTCTCCATTAGGGACCTGGTTTCCAGGGTAGAGAAGCATGGTGGCTGGGGCCACTGCTGCCTGAATAAATCCAGGGAACTCTGCTGGTTCATTGTGTACCCCGTTCACATCGCTGGCCAACTAACATGCCCAACTATGCCATATCTATCACCGGCTGAAAGCTGCTCTCTCAGATGTTCTTTCTTAGATCAGTGTAACCAGCAGCCTGTTTTGTGACAATTCATCAGCCCTCTGGTTCCCTGGTGACTTCGGAAGGGGGAGGGTGCAGGCAGAGGCTATATTTTTCTGCTTTGGACAGTTTAGTTGGATGAAAAGGTTTATGTGACTTGACAAGCTGAACAGGGAAACTGTCAGCCCCCAAATGCCGTTGGGCCCAGCGGAGGGGATGACCTCCCCGGATGAGGACCCTGCCCTGGAGGCTCATGGATAGCCAGACCCACCTCTGTGGGTTGCGTCAGGCCGAATAATCCATTGTGAGGTTCATATTTGAAATAATAAGCCAGTAGTGAAATCAGAAGAGAACAGCTCTCCCTGGGGATGCAGGAGGCTAGAAAGCATTTTCCTGTGTGGAGACTTCCTCAGGAGCTCAGTTCACAAAGAAAGCTCTTCTCCTTTGAAAAGCAAAAGGGGGAGAAACACAGAATGCCTTGACCTTTCACGTCTACCCCAGGTAGCTTGTCAAGTCTGCTCCATACCTTAAATCCTCAGATGGAGGGCAAGTATGAAATAGTCACCCAGTGACATCTGGGACAGCCCTGGAGGCTCTAAGAGAGATGGATGTGTGGGGATGTCTCTGTTCCAGCCTCCCAGAGGAAAAAGCAGCTCATTGGAGCCCAAGGGGTCATTCTCTAGTGGAGAAGGAAGGGAGATGCTGTCTGCTCTAGCCCAACCAGTCTGGCCGAATGGGAGATGAATTATCTTGTAAGATCTGGAGCTACAGACTTGGCTACAGACAGTGAGGTAGTAAAGTTCCTTCCCAGCACCTAATCTGGAGAAAAGTGGGGATTTATGAACCACAGCTGAAGGGAGCTTTCCAGGCGCAGCAGCTATGGAGGATGACCTTCCATGGCTATTGTGGGGAGGGGGAGTGAATACTGGGACCAGAGAAAAGCACTGACTTTTTTGTACCCAGGCCAAAAGAGAAGAAGGGCTACCCCTTGATCCTGCAGTCCCTTACTGGTGATCTACACAAAGGGCAAGACTATTTAGTAGCATTTGTGGTAGTGGCAAAAATTGGGAGAAAAGTTGACATGCATTAATTGGATAATGACTAAAAATGATGCATATGAAATAAATGGATTATTATTATGCTGGAAAAATAATAGATAAGGAATGAAAATTCAGGAAAATAATAGGAGATTTGGATGAATGGATGAAAAGCAAAATAGAACCAGGAGAGCAACATACAGAAGGAAGGGAAGAAGGGGAGGAAGAAAGGAAAGGAGTGAGGGAGGAAGGGAGGAAGGAAAAGATGAAGGAAGGAAAGAAAGGAGGGGGGAAGGGAGAAAAAGAAAGAGAGGGAGAGAAGGAAAAAAGGAGGAAAAGAAGAAAGGAAGGAAGGGAAGGAGGAAGGGAGAGAGAAAGAAAAATAAGGAAAGAAAGAAAGAGAGAAAGGAAGGAAGAAAAAAGAAAGGAAGAAAGAAAGGAAGAAAGATAGAAAGAAAGAAAGGAAGGAAGGAAGAAAGAAAAAAAGAAAGGAAGGAAGAAAGAAAGAAAGAAAGAAAGAAAGAAAGAAAGAAAGAAAGAAAGAAAGAAAGAAAGAAAGAAAGAAAGAAAGAAAGAAAGAAAGAAAGGAAGGAAGGAAGGGAAGAAAAGAAGGGAAGAAAGGAAGGAAGGGAAGAAAGGAAGGAAAGAAGGAAGGAAAGAAGGAAGGAAAGAAGGAAGGAAAGAAGGGGGAGAGAGGGAGGGAGGAAAAAAAGGAGGAAGGAGGAAGGAAGGAAGAAAACAATTATTTATTAAGCACTTATATGCCAAGTTATATGCTGAGTGCATTACAAATTCATTTCATCCTCACCATCAAGCCTGGGACGTAAGGACTATTATTATTTCTATTTTATAAATGAGGAACTCGAGTCAAGAAGAGGCTTGCCCAGGGTCATACAGCTAGTAAGTATCAAAGACTGGATTTGAATTTAGGTCTTCCTGATTCCAGCCCTCTATCCTTTGATATCAGAAGACACAAGTAGTTTACAGTAGGGGAGTTTACTGACTTGGCATCCCATAGTCATGCCTATAAATACATATCAGCAGGGAGAGGCTTTGTGAACTATTCAGAACGAGGCCAACCCTCTCCTAGGATCACAGGCGCAAAATCTAAAGGGACTTAGAGATCATCAAACCTATTTTGCAGATGAGGAAACAACCCAGAAAACTGAAGTGATTTGCCCAAGACCACGTGGCTGGTAAGTGACAGAGCTAAGAACCAATGTGGCCGATAGGTTGATTTGTTTGGTTCAACCGTATTCCTCTGTTATGGAAGAGGGTTTCATTGGGGCAGATGAAATCTCTGGGAAGAGATGACAATCTAAAAATATTATTGATAAGCCTTTCTTATTTTTCAATAAAAAAGGGGAAAGAAAGGGGAAGCTGATGGCCCTCAATAGGATGTCTGCTTGGGATGTTTTTATTGGTAAGCAGCAGCTCCTTGTCAATGGAGACATTCCAACAGGAGCTGGATGCTAGATCTTCACAGATGTGTTGAGGGGCATAAAGTACCATGACCACTAGGTAGTCCAGAGAGACATATTCAGATCAGAGATAGAGTGACGTTCTGGTAGGAGGACGAGTCTTGGAATCAGGACCATCTGGGTTCCATTCCGTTACTATCCCAGTAAATCTGGACAAGTCACTGCATCTGGTGATTCTCTGAAAGTATAAAGATACAAAGGAATTGACAAACAATGATGGAAGGAATTTCCAAACTGAGAGTTCTCTTGATGAAACCATGAGCAAAGACAAAAAAAGAAAGAAAGAAAGAAAGAAAGAAAGAAAGAAAGAAAGAAAGAAAGAAAGAAAGAAAGAAAGAAAGAAAGAAAGAAAGAAAGAAAGAAAGGAAGAAAGGAAGAAAGGAAGAAAGGAAGAAAGGAAGAAAGGAAGAAAGGAAGAAAGGAAAGGAAGGAAGGAAGGAAGGAAGGAAGGAAGGAAGGAAGGAAGGAAGGAAGGAAGGGAAGGAAAAAAGAAAGAAAGAAAAAAGAAAGAAAAAAAGAAAGAAAGAAAGAAAAAAGAAAGAAAAAAGAAAGCTTAATACATGATTGTTAAATAAATGAATTATAGACCTTCCTATACAAGGTTCTATGAGAGTACAGAATGTTATCTCTTTAGATACCTTTAGATATCAACACCTTTAGAGCTGTTGATATCTAGAATTTGATTTTTTAAAAAAATAATAATAGCATTTTTATTTTTCAAAATATAGGCAAAATAGTTTTCAACATTCACCCTTGCAAAACCTTGTGCTCCAAATTTTAGAATTTAATTTTCAAAAATTTCTTTTGAAATGTGATATATGAGGGATAGTTGAGGGAACTAATCTTTCAGAAGACTCAGATAAGACACAATAACTGTCTTCAGATGCTTGAAGTGCTAGCATGTAGAACTTGGACCCAGAGTAAAGGACCAGAGTACATCCAAGAGTGAAAGTTGAAGAAGCAGACCTAATTGGTCTAATGAAAAGCTTCTGGAAATTTTAGGCTGACTTAGGTCATGGGTTTCCCCTCACTAAGGGAATTCAAAAGATACTAAATAGACTATTATAGAATGTTGGAGAATGAGTTATTTTGTGTTTGCACAGCCTGGCACATAGTAAGGCCTTAATAAATATCTATTAATCTGAGTTTTCTTAGCATAATATCCAGCACATAATAGGCACTTAAATGCTTATTGAATCAATTGAGTTTTGCTTAGCACAGTCTGGTACTAGCAGGAACTTAATAAATGCTTATTAAATTGAATTGAGTTTTGCTTAGCGCAGTGTCTGGAACACAGTAGGCACTTAATAAATACTTATTAATTTGAATTATGGTGGGGCAGCCAGGTGACACAGTGGATAAAAAACAAATCCTGGAGTCAGGAGGACCTGAGTTCAAATCTGGTCTCAGACACTTAACACTTCCTAGCTGTGTGATCCTGGACAAGTCACAACCCCAATTGCCTCAGCAAAAAAAAAAAAAAAAAAAAAAACAAAAAAACTAAACAAATAAATAAATAATCTGAATTGCGTTTAGTGCAGTGTTTGGCATATAGTAGGCACTTAAGTGCTTATTGATTGAATTATGTCTAATACAGTGCCTGACACATAGTAGGTTCTCTGTAAATATTTATTGACTTGATTGACTTGATGGTCAAGAAGGACAAATCCCTTGGTTTTACATGCTTGGCAAGGAGAGTTCAGAGAAGAGATTTGCTCAAAGTCAAACATTGTCAGTGGTTGAGTCAGGATTTAAATGTGTGACCTCTGACTCCAAAGCTTGTTCTTCCTGATGTATGGCTGAGCCTTCCAGAATGACTTGGGGAGTGGGGAAGACTGTAGACACTCTCAAAGAGCATAGTTGGCTGCTGGTAGTGATGGGATCCAGCAAAGTTCAGTCACATGGAAGAGGAAGGAAGAGCTAGGTTGGAGAACGGGAGGGAAGAGTGGCATGAGTCACTGGGAGTTTAAGGTACTACCCCTCAATACAGATGCCCTGGACAGACAACAAGACAACAATCTGCCCCAAACAGATGCAGGAGGGGGCTAGGCTGCATTGCTTCTGGGAAATTGTCCAGTACCTATAAATCACCCTGATTTTCTCCCTGAAACAGACTCAGCTGTTTAGCATCACTGCTCTTTGTATGTTCCCCAAGGCTTGAGTTATGAAATATCACAATATTCAAAGATGAAAACTTGAGGATGGTACCCAAAATCAGTGGCGAGGTTCATCGTTGGATAAGTCAAAACACGTTATCATCCCAGAATAACAAATGGGAAGGAAAAGGGAATAGGAAGAAAGAAATAAACATTTACATAGTACCTACTATGTGCCCTGTACTGTGCCATGCGTTTTTACTAATATTTCACTTAATCCTCACAAGAAGCCTGGAGGAAAGGCATTGTTATTACTTCTATTTTACAGGTGAGGAGACAGAGGCAGACAGAGTTATGGGACACACCCAGAGTCTCACAGTTAGTGTCTGAGCTGATTTTGAGCTGGAATCTTCCTGATAACAGCTCCAGTGCTCTATCTACGCACTGCTTAGCTGCCTCCAAAAGGAAGGAGAGGGGGAGAAAAAGATTTCCTCAGAGAAATGTGTGATCAATGAACTTAGATTTTAGACAGAAATACAAGGTAGGATAAGCGTTAAGTGAACGCTGAAGTGACAGAATCATTTCAGGAACACTAATACCTATAAGAAACGCTGGCTGGCTGTGTTCTAAGGTCTCTCTGGAAGCTGAGAGTCTGCTCCAAGGTGCGATCCATTTTGTATATTCCATGTTCTAAGGTTCCTCCCAGTTCTGACATTCTGAAGCTGTTATCAGGAAGATTCAAGTTCAGACACTAACTGTGTGACTCTGGTATGTCCCATAACCTCTGTCTGCCTCAGTCTCCTCACCTGTAAAATAGAAATAATAACAATGTAGGCTTCTTGTGAGGATTAAATGAAATATTCATAAAGCACTTATGCTCTTCCCTTCCCGATCTACCAAAAAGTCCCTTCCAAATCTGACATTCCATGCTCTCAGAGTTCTAATATTCTTTGTTCTCCAGTGGTCAGGCTAGGATCAGTTCCTATTTTGGGGAGCTCTTATCTAGCATATAAATAGATGGATGGAGAGATAGATGGATGGATAGCTGCATGAACGGCTGGATGGATGAATTCCTTCTCCTGTGTGAAAGGCCCTGCAGTGTTTGGCATTAATGCTGAAATGCCTTTGAAAAGGAATAAAATCCAGGTTGATGTCAGGAAAGTGAAGGCAGGCGTATTTTTTTTTTTCTAGGCAGCTGTAGCAAGACATTAAAATTCACCCAGGAGTCACTAGAATCCATTCAGCTGGAACTGAGACCAGCTAGGAATGTGACTGACCACATTTGTTTACAGTGTGCTAATCCCTCTCTGTTTTTAGCTCTGCACAGAAAGACTTCAGGAGAAATGTACTGAGTCTAATTACAGACTGTCGGCACTGAATATCTCAGGGGAAAGCATGTCCAGAATAAAAGTATTACAATGGTTATATATGTGGAGTTTTATTTTTTTTATCCTGGGTTCATACTGCCTTAGCTCTGAAGAATTTCCTAGCTCGAGATAGGAGAACATTTCCATAAAGATTAACTCTGTTCTGAGTCCGGGGGCAGGGTCAATCTCACCTGTTGTTAACAATGAACATCACAGGGGAAGAGTTGGGTTGGGGCTGTTTCCCAGAAATGAATGGCATGGGCTTCACTCAAAGCTTTTTAGAGAAGGAACAGATATTTATGCTATTGGTGCACTGCCTCAGATGTTGATGTACCCTGATCGAACCAGCCTATCCTCCACAATCACTGCAGCCCATGTCAGAAAGTCAGAGGTAGCTAGCGGGTATACCTTGGAGAAGTTCACCGCAGCTCGCCCGGGGTAGTCTGGAGTTTTTATTCTTGTTTGTCTCAGATTTAAATTGTAGGACTGTGGCCCTTTCAGAAGCACAGTCAGGAGATTGTGTCATGTATCTTTTCTTCTTTATGTAGCTCGCAGTCAGGGTCTACACAGATGAGGAAACTGAGTCTCAATGAAAGGATCATAGAACTTGTAAAAGTCAGAGTTTAGGAAATTGATAGAGATAAGGAAATGTGGGAAAAGCAAATGTTGGCTGTAGTGTCTCTACACAGGCACACTGGTGCATTATTGGTGGAGCTGTGAATTAGTGAAATCATTTTGGAAACAATTTTGTAATTATGCAAATAAAGTGACTAAAATATCTATACCCTATGACCCAGAGATTCTGCTCTTAGGTATATATTGCAAAAACCATTCACCAGAGATACTAAAATATTTATAGTAGCATATGTGTGTGTGTGTGTGTGTGTGTGTGTGAACAGAAGCAGATTTTGTTTGTGTGTTTTAAATCAGACCTGTTAGTGCATGGGCATAGGGACCTTCCACTGAAGAAACTTCCTCTGCCATTTTTATTTACCTTACAAACTTAGACTTTAAGGAAATAGTCCAAGGTGCTGAATGTGTAAATGCCTTTCCCGGATCACACAGTCGGCATATATACGCCCAAATTTGAATCCAAGTCTATTTCCAAGACTGGTTCTTTAGCCACCTGCCAAAAGTCTCTACCTTCATGAAGAATCTTTTTAAATGTTTACTGACTCAACTCTTTCCCTTCCTTCAGTCAGTCAGTCATTCAATCACCCAGCATTCAATATGCTCTCAGTATGTTGCAAGAACTCCTTGGTCTTAGGTGAGGTAGCACGTCGCCCTGCTGATGCCTCTGTGGACCTTTTATAGAAAGCTGCAGTACAGATCTCAACAATACCACAACCGCAGGCAAATATGACACACAGAATGTGCTAGACAATAACTCATGCCCGCTGGGAATTGGACACCAGGAACTATTAGTGAGGCAAGTGATGCCATTTCCAAATGGATTGCTTTTTCTTCTGACACTCTGCTCTTTACCCCAATCTATCTCTAACAGAGCCCACAAATGAAAGCAAAACCCATGGACCCACAGGGCCTTTTTGTAGGGTCTGCCATTCACTTGTTAATACTCAGTACTGATACACCTGCAGAGGCAGTGAGATAAGGAGGGGAGGGGTGCTTCCCTGGGGGTCAAGACCAAAGTTCCAAGCCCAGCTCTAATACTTAGGAATTGTGTGACCTTAGGCTCGTCATTCAGGTTTCTAAGGTTCACTTGCTCCATAGCATGCATTTTGTGTGGAATGTCTTCTAACTCCTCTCTTCTGCCCAATTTCCATACCATGTTTCCCATTCCACAACCCATACCAGTTATCTTTCATATCTTCTGTGAGCTCCCAAAGTGATATGTTGAAAGTACAGGGCTGAGTCTGTCACTTGTCTACTCGTGGATGCCCAAATCACAATCTCAGAGTTATCCTAGGCTCCTTATTCCCCATGACTAGTTACTTGCTCAATGTCACTACTACTTTTTCAGCTTCTAATGTATCTGTCCCTCCTCTGACCTTAATATAAAGCTTTTTCATCTTTTCCTTAGATGATAGTGAGTTTAATAGTTTCCTCCAGCCACTTTCCCATCTATCCTCCCATTCAATTGCCAAAATTATTCTTCTATAACCAGATCTGGTCAGGTTGCTGCCTTCTGCTATGAAATAACAATAGAGACTCATCATTATTTCTGAAACCAAATGGAAACTTCTCTATTTATAGCCATTTACAATCTGACTACAACACAATTTATGGTAGATTAGTCTCTTTACTTACTTTACTACTAAAGGTAGTTAGATAACTAAGTGGATAGAGTGATGGAATCAGTATTTAACACAGTGCTAGGACATACCTCCTTCCTTCCTTCCTTCCTTCCTTCCTTCCTTCCTTCCTTCCTTCCTTCCTTCCTTCCTTCCTTCCTTCCTTCTTCCTCTTGAGAAAAATGACTACTAATTACCAATGACTTGGGAAATTCAGAGCTCCCCTTTTTTCTAATATTCTCATTTCTAGGCTGTCTCTGAAGGTTGAATTACCATTTTTCTCACTCTTGATTAGA
Source organism: Sminthopsis crassicaudata (assembly GCF_048593235.1). NCBI lineage: Eukaryota > Metazoa > Chordata > Mammalia > Dasyuromorphia > Dasyuridae > Sminthopsis > Sminthopsis crassicaudata. The sequence continues at coordinate 19,440,322 of NC_133620.1, read as the reverse complement.
CCCAATCTTACAAGGAATTTTAATTTAAGGTGGGGAAGTCCATTATGCTCTATACAAGTTTGGGTGGGGATAAATTCTTTGAATAGATTGCCCAAAGCTGGACAATTTAGAAATAATCAAAGTTCATTAGAACAGCTTCAATCCCTCATTATAACATTCTTTACCTCTCATTATTTGTTAACCAATTAGAGTTGATTGCTGTCCTCAGGAACACCCACTTTCCAAGGGTATATGATTTCCATCTTCAAGAACACCCACTTTCCAAGGGTATATAAACTGTGAACCTGCTGTCATGAGGAATTCTTTGGCATTTGAGAGAGTCACTGACCCTTTTATTAATAAATTGCTAGCACTGTTAAAGAAATGATTAACTACTTAGAAATTGTCTCAGACTTTTAAAATGTCACCCTTCTATTGTCTTATGAGCCTTGTGAGTGAGTATTCTTACACTCTTTTATAAATAAGGAATCTGATGCTCAGAGCGAGCCAGTGACATCCTTGAGTTCACAGTTGGAGATGGTACAGTCTGATCTTGAGACTTTTTTCCCCATAATTTGTAGGTTCAGTGGTCTCTCCATAACACCAACCTATCTAACCATAACTTAAGCTCATATAATGGGCTCCATGTATATATAAATTACGACCAATCTCAAGGCTGAGAGTCTGCAAGCAATAGCCGCCAACTGGATCCCAATGAGGACTTAGAAGACCTTTCACTTGATTGTACCAGATTGTTGGTGGCTTCTGGTCTGATGTACAATATACACACCCGGGTTCAGGTACGGTCTGCAGCTGAGGGCCAGAAAAAACTTTCTAAGAATAAGAAATGTCTAAACATGAAATGGGATGCTTTGAGAGGTGGTGAGCTTTCCCTTTTTGGAGATATTCCTACTTAATGCCAACTTGTTGGGTTCCTTTTATGTATAAATTGGATTTGATGGTGATAGAATACCTTCCAACTTAATTCCAACAACAATGGTGGGGAGGAAACTAGATCAGATTTATTTTGGTTCAATATCAAGAAAATCAGGGAGAGCTGTTCTAAAGCTGGATATGTTGCCATGAGAAGTGGAGGATCCCCTTCCCCCCTCAGGAAATCTTCAAGAAAAGAGTGGATGAGCATTCATCAGGTAAATTCTAGTAGGAATTCTTTTTCAGGTTGGTTGAATTAAATGCTCACTGAGATCTCTTCTGTGATCCTATGAATTCAGCAAGCATGTACTCTACGCCTACCACTGTTATTGGTTTGGGAATTATGGAGATGAAAAACATTCTGGTCGCTGCTTCCAAGGAGTTTACTGCCTCATGCTTTTCAGATTTCAGCACTAAAAAAATCAAATATCCTATAAATTAGCTTCCAATTGATTCCTTTGTATTGTATGGCATTCTATCGCTCTCCATATTGAGTAGTGATGTATGAGCCAGCATGGTTTTATCAAGAATGAATCATGCAAGACTAACCTAATTTCCTTCTTTGACAGGATGACTAAAATGAGCAGATAAGAAGGAGGCAGTGGCTATAGTTTACCTGGGTTTTAGCAAAGTGTCTGATCGTATCTCCTACTATTCTTGTGGAGAATAGAGAGATATGGATTGGATGATAATACAGCTGGAAGGATTCAGAAACTGCCTGGTGACAAAGAGTTGCTGTTAACGGGTTAACGTCAGCGTTGCAGGAGGCCCTCGGTGGAGGATCCCAGAGATCTGGGTTTGGGCCAGTGCCCGGGCCCCCGATTTTTACCAGTGACTTGGGTAAAGGTGGAGATTTGTGCTCATCAGATTTGCGGATGACAATAAGCTGGGAGATATAGCTGATGCTCCGAAAGTGAGTCGGCAGTGTGACTGGCCATCAAAAATGTTAATGATGTCTCAGGGACAGTTTTTTGGGACCAGGGAGAATCCCATGATACTCTGCCTTGTTGGCCCCCATTTGGACAGCTCAACTCTGATCACCATGGTTTAAGAAGGACATTGATAACCAGAAGAATATCCAGTCGAAGGCAACGAGGATGATGAAAGACCTTGAGTTTATGATTTATGAAGCGCCATTTACAATTAGCCTGGGGGAAAGAAGACTCAGTGGGGACATTATAGCTGTGTTCAAGTATTTGAAGGGCTACATGTGGAGTAAATGATTAAATTAGTTTAGCTTGTTCCCAGAGGGCAGAACAAGGAACAATGGGTAGAAGTTGTAGAGGTCTTCATGGAAGAAAAACATTTCCTATTGGAGAGAGCTGCCTTTGGAGGAGGTTGACACTCTCTCCATATCACCCCCATCTCAACTTGGAGGTCTTCAGCTAGGGGCCAGACGATCCCTTGTCAGGTGTATTCCTCTGTGGGACTACAGGCCTGCTGACAAGCCTTTCAGCTCTGCAGTTCTAAGGTTCTATGTGTCTGTGATGTTTGGGATTGGACATCACATTATTGCGTGACGTGCTTGATCCCTGAACCTGAAAGAATCTCCATGTTCCTAAGGGCAACTAGATGAATCTGCCAAAAGACTAAGGGGGTACTTATTTTACGGAGAGCTCCCTAATCCAGATGAACAGTCCCAAGATTTAGAGAGGAAGAGAGGCTTCATGGTTCAATCAATGGCTCCTCAGCTTACTGAAGGGGCAGTGGAGGCCGGCAGTGGAGAAGGGGTTTTCTCAAATGACCTCGAATCCAGTCCTTCCCAGCGCAGGTCATTGAATTGGGCTCTGAGACATCTGGTCTCATCCAGCTCAGCTGACTTGGAGGCTAAGTCTGCTTGTCTGCCTGATGTCCATCAGTTAATCTCTTCAGAATCCAAGCACTTCTCCAGAACTTGCCAAATGTCAGCGCGGAGATAGTTCTCTGCTTTTCCTTCAATTCAACAAGTCACTTCTATGGCAACACCAAGGTGGGTCCTTCAGATGCAGCTATCACCCATGCCCCCAAGGACATTTAATCTGTCAAGCACAACACCACATGGACACAGAGGAGTCCCAAGGTGTAGGGAAGGAACTGGACATGTGCATGTTGGATGTCCCACTGAGACGGGAGCTTCTTGAAGGCAAGGTTCGTGTTTTTGCATTTATTTGTGTCCCCAGTGATGACTTAGCTCAGAGTGGTCAGAGTCTGGCACATGGCAAACTCTTAATAATGCCTGTGTGTATGGAATTATCATGTGAGTCAACGCCCCCGACTAATTTAAACCAGAAACTTTGCTGCAATTCATGACTTTAGAGAGTTTTCTAGATAATCAGGTTAAGTGACTTGTTCAAGGTCATACAGACAGCATGGGTCAGAGGTGGGATTTGAATCTGGAGAGTCCAGCTCTCCGTGCCATGCTGTGTCCACACATAAAATACCTAGGCAGTAAAAACAAAGTGATTTAAGGCATTGGGAAGAGCAGTAACACCTGAAGGGAACAAGTCTTGTTCTTGATAAAGTGAACACATCTATATTGATGAGAGAGAGAGAGAGAGAGAGAGAGAGAGAGAGAAAGAGAGAGAGAGAGAGAGAGAGAGAGAGAGAGAGAGAGAGAGACAGAGAGAGACAGAGACAGAGAGACAGAGAGAGAGATAGAGAGAGAGACAGAGACAGAGACAGAGACAGAATAGAGAGAAGTAGAGACAGAGAGAAAGAGAGCAGACAGATTTTTGGACTTGCTCTTGTTTAGACTTTTGCCCTCGTTTGTGAGATAAGCCCACATCTTTAAAAACTAAATTGGTTTTAAATTCCCTCTTGCTCAAAGGTTATGTCACTCACTGCTTTCCTTTGGGAAAGGGTCCTTTGGGTTAGAAGGGCAGGAGCCTTGGGTGAGCTTGGGTGCCGATGAATCAATGGTCCCATAATGATTAATTTTGAGAGGCCAAGCCAGTGTCTTCTGGTAACTCTCTAGTGGAGGCTTTTCAAGGGTAATTCCTGTAAAGTTATTTTCCTAAAAGACAACCAAACCTGAAAGCTCCATACCAGTGGGAAAGGCACATCTGTTTATCCTCTTCCTCTGTCCTCCTTCAGAACAATGAGGCCATGGCTCCTGAATGGGACAATGGGCTTGACCTTCCTTGTCTTTTGCCTGCTGTCAGACCAGCTCCCCACAGCAGCCCAGGATAAGCTCAGGAGGTAAGTGAACTTGACCTCTCCCCACCATCCCTTGAAGAACGGTCTTAGCTTGAGTGCATGTCATGTGTAGTGACCATCAGGTCCAAACAGTATAGAACAGATCGGAATCTCCTTGTCCAAATTATCACTAGTGTTTCATTTTAGGAGCTGTTTTTTCTGCCAAAAGTTCCGTGAGTGGAGACAACATTTTGATTTATATAAATTGATTCTTCCTCAGCTAATGTGATTTTGGGTTGAATTAAGAGCTCGTTACTTTCTGGACTGGTACCATGATAATATTGCTATACCAGAGGTTCTTAGCCTGGACCCCAAAGGATTCATGGAGAGATTTCAGAGAGTTCATGAAGATCGAAGGGAAAAAATGACAATTTTCTTTTCATGAATCTTTAAATGAAATTTAGTATTTCTTTCAATTATTTCAAAACATTGCCCTGAGAAGAGGTTCACGACCTTCACCAGACTTTCGCAGGGATCTCTGGGACAAAAACAGTTAAGAATCCCTCCTCTATACTCTTTGAGATGTGGCCAGATCACATCGAGAATATTGTATTCCATTTAGGGCATCTCATTTTAAAAAGGAAATTAATCACCTGGAGAATATCAATTGATCAATCATTCATTAAGTACTTGCTGAGCCTAAGTGAAAGGCCGGGGATACTCAGACTTTCAGGAAATACATGCATAGGAGGGCAGCTGGCATGGCGAAGGGCCCCGAGAATTTTGCTTCTGAGCCTCTCTTGGTCACCTTGGGCAAGTTAGCTAACTTCCTAGTCCTCACTTTGTGACTTTTAAATTGTATTAGATGGTCTTTGAGGTTTGTTTTAGCTCCAGACCTTGGATCCTGCGGGTACGCCATATTGATTTTTAGCCCACAATTATACAGTGCCTTAAATTTGGCAAATTATGTTAGACAAATTACCTCATTTGAACCTTGCAGCCACTCTGGGCTGTTATCATTTCATTTAGACCTCTCAGCTCTAGAAGGAGGCAAAGGTGAGCAGGGATTCATTCCTACCTGTGAGCGGCCGAGTGGTTAATGATAATCGTCTCACCTGTCCATGACACTTTCCAGAGTGACATTCATACAGTTCTGCACAGAGATCTGTAGATTAGAGGCGGTATCATCAAGGTGAGAGATATTAAATGTCTCGGTTTATCACACACTAGTAAACTAGTAGTAATAAAAATAAGAATTTGAATAGCTGGCATTGAAAGTTTTGCAAAGCACTTTACTCTTATCTTATTTGCCCCTCACAATTACATTGGAAGAGAAGTACTAATATCGTCTCCATTTTGCAGTTTGAGGAAACCGAGTCAGGTAGGGATCGTGACTTTCCCGGGTCACACAATTAGCAAGGATCCAACACAGGATTTACATTTCCATCTTCCTGACTGCATTTAGCACTCTCCCCATTAGCATACTATCTGCCTTTCGGATGGAGACCAAGACTCTTCATTTTAATGACCATATATGTATGCACACACATACACACACAAGTGAATTTTAACTCTAATATCATAATAGCTTTTATACTTTAGAGTAAGAGATATTTCGTTTTAGCAACAAATCAGTGAAAAAAAAAGCAGCCCATTTTCTACAACATTTAATTTGCAACTTGTATTTAAAGCAAATACACTTTAGAAAAAAAAATCAGAAAATTCATCACTAATAATTAGAAGATGAAGGCCAGAGAAACTGTGGTAAGGGAAAACCTTTGCCGAGATACACTTAATTATAAAAGCTTATTATTGTAATCCCTTTTGAAAATGAACAAAGAGTCTCAATATTTGATGAACTTATCAAACAAGACAGACCCGGTGAAGAGGCAAATTTTAAGTCCGGGCAGAAGAAGAACCAATTAAAGACTTTGCACAGTGCTGCAGGAGATAATCAGCAGCCCCTTTGTCAGGGAGGGGAAGGACTCAGGCAGGCTTAGTGTGTGAGTGGGGAGCGAGACCCGGCCTAGAGGGCAGCCTGCCTCGTTTCTGCTGCCATCTTTAATGAGAGACAATGATCGGTGGAACCAGTGGGATTGTGGGCCAGTCGACGTGGATCTTTTCCACGGCTGACACACTTATAGCCATCAGGAGTCTCTTCCTCGAGTCCTAGAATCAGACTCAAACACAGAATGAGGGAATGGAGAATATGGCAAATGAGAGGAGTCACAGAGTATAGACTGGGAGAGTTTGCAGACTTGTCCACGCAGGATTTCCTGCCAAGTCTCCCTGGTTCCAGGTCCAGCTGCTGTCTGTTTGTACAGCATTGTTTCACATTGTCTTTTCATAATAGACCCTTTGAGGACGGGGCTCATCTTCCACCTTTCTTTGTATCCCCAGTGTGCCTGGAACACAGTAAGTGTTTAATAAGTGCTTGTGGACACCACTTGATTGTCTATTATAGTTGTACCCAGATTCCCATGCAAACAGCATGAGGAGAGAATATTGATTTTTTTCTTTCAGGCTCATTGCCTTTGAAGGTTAGCTATGGAAGGCAAGGATAAGGCTGCTTGAGGATCGTATCTCTACTCATTCAGGGTCTTTGCTTTGCTTTGGGGAACAGATGCTTTTTGAAAACTTAGTTTGGTCATGCAGTAAGTAAGCATGCCTATGGATTTTCATCCGTCAAATCCTTTGTTATCATTTTGACAACTTCATCGGGCAAATGTTTATAGATGATTTCACGAGGAAAGATTCCTCTGTTCCCCTTCTGGTTAGCCGGAAGCCGGTGGTAAAAAAGTCCTTCCTTTCTCAGCCAATGGAGCGGGAGAGCCCTTTTCATAAGTTCAGGAAATTTGTTTTCTTTGAAAAATTTCTGCCGCTAAGCTACACCTGGTGATGTTAGGGTGTTGGAAAAAAAAAAAAGTTAAATTCAATAAAAACTGATAACATGATCGGCAATGGGAATAGTTCTGAACTCTCAGTCAGAGACTTGGGTTAGAATCCATACTCTGGCATTTAGTAGTTGACTGGCTCGTGGGTTAGTCCCTCCCACTCTCTGACTCCCAGTCCAAACCTGTGAGGAAGCTGAGAAAGTTTTCTCATGACCTTTTTACTGCTGAGAAATCTGAGATTTACTCAAATAGTAGTAAAACAATAGTGGAAATTTGTATAGAATTCTTTCTTTAGGTACGCCATCTCATTGGATCCTCACAGCAGGTCAGGAGAGAAGTACTGGTATTACTGTTGATGTTTGATAGTGATAGTGACTGTGAGTAGTAGTAGTAGTAGTAGTGGTATTAATAGTAATAGTAGTGATAGTAGTGGTAGTAATAGTAGTACTAATAACATTAGTGATAGTAGTGGTAATAGTAGCAGTACTACTTGTAATAGTAGTGGTAGTCATAATAGTAGTGAGTGATAGTTGTGGTAGTAGTAGTAACAGCAGTAGTAACAGTAGTAGTAGTGGTGATAGTAGTAGTTGTAGTGATAGTAATAGGTGTAGTAGCAGCAGCAGCAGCAGTCGTAATAGTAGAAGTAGCAGTAGTAGTAATAGCAGTAGTAGAGTAGCAATAGTAGTAGCAATAGCAGTTCTAGTAATTGTAGTAGTAGTAATAGCAGTAGAAGTAATAGCAGCATTATAGTAGTAGCAGTAGCAGTAGTAACAGTGGTAGTAGTAATAGCAGCAGTAGAGTAGCAATAGTAGTAGCAATAGCAGTAGTAAAGTAGTAGTAGTGATAGTAGTAGTTGTAGTGATAGTAGTAGGTGTAGTAGCAGCAGCAGCAGCAGTAGTAATAGTAGAAGTAACAGCAGTAGTAGAGTAGCAATAGTAGTAGCAATAGCAGTCCTAGTAATTGTAGTAGTAGTAATAGCAGTAGAAGTAGTAGCAGCATTATAGTAGCAGCAGTAACAGTAGTAACAGTGGTAGTAGTAATAGCAGCAGTAACTAGCAGTAATAACAGTAATAGTAACAGTAGTAGTAGCAGTTGTAGAAGTGATGGTGATGGTGGGATAATAATAATAATAGTAATAGTAGCAACAACAGTAGTAATGAGCTGACTTGCGATTTCTTTGATGGTCAGGAATGAATGTATGAGTGAGTGGATGAACGAGGGATAGCGCTGGGCTCAGTCTTTCAGATACAAATAGAAAAGAAGCTGGTAGTTCCTGCTCTTGAGAAGCTCCTATTGTACTGGGTGAGATCACACCAGGAGGCTTCAGCGGGGGATCACATGGAAAGATCCATGGGTCTCAGGGCAAAGCAGTAGAACAGATGACCACATTTCTTCTTTAATGTCATTTCTGTTCATAAAACTATGTCCATCTGCGCCCTTGAACCATGTGACAGAGCCCAGCCTTCGGTAACCAGGGTCCTCTTTCTTGGGTCCTCAGTGGCCAGAGCTTCATGGGAGGAGGGGTCATTCCCCTGGGCTTTGGCTGCAGAGTGGCTGCAGAGCCCAGGAGTGGATGGTTGGCCACAGGGTCTTGAACTTGGCAGTCCGTGGTGACGGTTTGCTGCTTGGCGATGGCAGCCCTCTGGTCATGAGGGCCTTGTTTCCAAAGATGGCGGAGAGGTCTGTGTTGAAGCAGGAGCATGTGTCTGAGGGACACTGGGCTTCCTGGGGCTCTCGGCTTAGGATCCCGAGCTGTCTCCCTCTATCTCTGAGGGGAGCTGGTCGTTGAAGTGGTCCGACTTAACATCAAACAATGAAGTTCCTTGTTCAGGATCTCACAGCCCACACAGGGTTGGTACTTGAACCAGGTCTTGCTGACTCCCTGTGGGAGGGGGGAGGCGTGATCCGACAATGGAAGGGCTCCAGACAGAAGCGAGATGCCCCAGTTCCATCCGCTGACCCTCGTGTCCTGTGCCCTGCCAGGCGAAGGCTGGGCATCCGTCTGGGGAAGGGCTATCAGCCCTTCCCCAATAGTCATCCTCCGCTTTCAGCTTCGCCGGCTCCGCGGGGGGGCTGGATTCCCATATTTGCCTTTGTTGTAGACATCATGTCACAAAGCTTTTAAATCCACAGTGACAAAGTCTCATTCCACCTAAGCTTTTGGTTACATCCCTTAATGCGCTTTCCCTTATTTCGACATCTTAATAGGGTCTCCATAGACTTGAAATGACATCCTGACAATTCTGCTTAGATGTGCTGAAATATGCCCCCAAAGTAATTCCTCCCCTGCCTTATCAGACTATTGACGTATTCCTAATTTTCTCCTTCCTATGGTAAAGTCTTACCGTGAGGGAAAATCCATCTCTTGGGGTCACGGGACTTGGATTCAAATCCCAGACAGCCCACTTGTTCCCCGTGCCCTCCCTCAGAGCTCAGTTTTCTCATCTGTACATGAGAGCGTTGGATTAGGAGCCACTTTTCCTGCTCTCTATCTACGAGACCAGGATTGTTTTGATTTTCCCTTCCTGTCTGGAGGATTTATCACAATGTTTGGCCTGATATTTGTAAAGAGCTTTAGCCCCATGTCAGATACATAGAAGACAATAAATGACGCTTGTTCCCTTCCCACCTTCCCTGCTTAATAAATGCTTGTTCGATTGATTTGAGCTGAATATGCTAAAATACTAATTGTAGCTAGTAGTTGCAAAGTACTTTAAGCTTTGCAAAAGACTTTAAAAGTTTGATCTCAGAGCCACCCTGGGAGGGAGATGCTATTATCATCCCCATTCTACAGATGAGGAAACTGAGGCAGACAGACGTAAAATAACCTGCTCAGTCACAAAGTTAGAAAGTACCTGAAACTAGATTTCAGATCAGGTTTTTAGGACTCCAAGCCCAGCACTCCGGCCATTGTGCCATTGACCTTAGAATTATAAGAGCTATGGTAGCTAAGATGGAGCAATGGACAGGGTAATGGCACTGGAGTCAGCATTCCAAATCCTGCTTCAGACACCTACTAGCGAGTCATTTCCCTCTGTTTGCCTCAGTTCCCTCATCTGTAAAATGGGGATAATAATAGTTTCTATCTAACAGAGTTGTGAGAACTAAATGAGTTCATATAAAATGGTTTCAGAAACCTTAAAGTATTATATGTATATATATATACATGTACAGTCTATCATCATCATCATTATCAGTATTATTAATATTATTAATGTAGAACTGGAGGATCTTAAAGCCCATTTGAGTCTGGCCTCCTTTTGCCTTTTATTCCCAGACTGGATTCCTTTGGTTTTAGAATCACTGCTTTTAGAGCAGAGTAAGAAGCTAGTGGTGACATATCCAGAGTCTGAGTCTGGAACAGGAAAACCTGCCTTTAAATCCAGTTTCACAAACTTACAGCTGTATGACCTCGAAAAGTCACTTAATCCCGTCCTCAGTTTCTTCAACCGGAAAGCGGGAGTAATAATAGAAGGTTGTTGGGAAGATTAAATTAGAGAATATGTGAACAGCACGTAGTCCTGCCCCTGACCATAAATCCTTGTTTCCTCCTCTGAAAAGACAACACAACAAAAGAAGAGGCTATTCTTCCAGTAGAATGTAAGCTCTCTGAGGGCAGGACTTGCCTTATTTTTGGTTTCGCCTCTTGTCAGCCAAATGGCACTTCCTTCTCCAGTCTTCAGGAATTTCTCTTAAATCTAAAGAACAGAACTGATGATCTTTTTCACCGGGATCCACATTCAAAGCAGGCAAGAACCTTAGAGATTATTTAACCTAACTGCCTCATTTTATTTTAATTTATTTTCATTTAATTTTAATTCTTTAACATAATTTCTTTCTATAAAACTAACATTTTAATCTAAAACTAATGAAATGCAGCAGGGAGAGTATCTGACTTCTTCCTTCCTTGAGTAAGCATGCTGTCTATTGCCAACTGCATTTTCTCTGGCCCCCACTTGGCTGGGTGCTCACTTGACTTAGGGGGGGGGGGCGCTGACCACTGACTGCCCCTGCCTTTTTGTTCTTTGTTGAGTATACTATTAAGGAGCACAGCAGCACTAGAGCACAGCAGATGAGGAAACTGAGGCACAGAGAAATTACTTCTCTGGGGTGATATGGTTAGTAAGAAGCAAAATTAAGATTTGAACCCTTCTTGAGTCCAGATCTAACATTCTCCCCAGTGCATCAGCAGGCTGGGCTGTCTCATAGCTAGTCTCCCAAATTTTTACCAACTTCCTCCTCCAGAATGCATTTCTTAAAACCTCAGCCTCCAAAAAAGTTCTAATCAACTTAAATGGTGAGTTCCTTCGACTTTTGAGCTCAGTGTTCACACACTCACAGACACACACACACACACACACACTCACACACACACACACAGACACACACTCACATACAGACACACACACATTCACACACACTCACACACACACACACACTCACACTCACACACACACTCATACCACACTCACACACATATACTCCCACACACACTCACATACAGACACACACTCACACTCACACACTCACATACAGACACACACATTCACACACACTCACACTCACACACAGACACACACGTACCCATACCACACTCACACACATATACTCCCACACACACACACACATAGACACACACACATTCACACACACATACACTCACAGACACAGACTCACACTCACACACACACACACCTCTTTCCTATTCTAAACTCCAAGTACTTGGTTCAGGGACCAAGTTTAACACCTCAATTACCCACTTATCAAACACTTAGTAGGTATTAACTATGTACTAGGTACTGGGGATACAAAGAAAAAAGGAGCTATAATCCTGGAATGAATTAATTAAATATAATAAGTGAATTAATAAATTAATGTATCAATAAAAAGTGATTCTGGTGGTTCAATACATGAAAATTGTGCTTAATTTCACTTGAATAAACCCCCAAATTTAGGTGGATGCAGCCTTGTATTATAACAGGATGGACATAGAATTGCCCCAAGACGGAAGGTTTGAAGGGTTGGTTCTGGATTCTAAGCTGGGTTTGAATCCGGGTCTTGTCGTTCTTGGGCTGTTTGACCCCTGGCTCATAACTAACTCCCCAGTGACACATGGGCCATCCCATTATTTGTACAGCCTTGCTCAAAGGGCAGCTAGGAGCAGAGAGCTCTATAAACAAAGGGTTGGGGGTGGGAGGCTGCTGAGGGCTTGGTCATTAGTGCTGTCATTCATTAAAGCGAGCACACTCACCCTCACACACACACACAGATGCCCACAGTCACCCCCACGCCCTGCACAAGGCCTGCTGGTAATGAATCTGCCCTTTCCATCGCCCCCTGTCCTCCTCTGCTCGGGCACTTGCTCTCACCTACAGCAGCGGCCCTCGGCTTCTCGCTGTGTCCTCATGGAAACCCCAGGACAGGCAGTCAGGAAGCCCTGGTTCTGAGCCACTTTTTTGCTGTACATTTTCTGGAAAGACAATTTCCCTTTTGCACCCTCGTTATTCACGTTTATGAAATCGTGACGATCCTGTTATTGGCAGATCAGACAAGAAGATGTGGGCAGAGAGCTTTGTGTCTGCAAAACTCTGCACAAATAAGCCATAGGGGCCGTCCAGAGTTTATTTGCTTATTTTTTTATGGCTGTCAGGTCAATAAGCATTTATTAAACTCCTACTACACTTCTGGGAATAAAAAGAAAGGCAAGAAACCCTGAACCTCAAGTAGATCATAATGGAAAGGGGAAACAATAAGCAAACAATGGGAAACAAACTAGAGATATGGGGGAAATGGAAGGTCGCTATCAGGGAGGTTCCTGAATTTCTCTTTTCATCTGATTGTGTGTCTGTATGTGTGTGTGTGTGTGTGTGTGTGTGTGTGTGTGTGTGTGTGTGTGTGTGTGTGTTCTCTTTAGGAGAACAGGACGGGCAGATCAACCCTCACCTCCTACCCCAGTGGATTGTCAGCTTAGTGAATGGTCTGCATGGACCGAATGCTTTCCGTGCCAGGGCAAAAAGGTAAGAATTCTGGTCACTATTCAGTCCATTGGACTTATTTTTGCCTTTTAGAGATAACAGAACATGGACTTGCAGGGGAAGGAGTGTCCTTAGAACGAAAAGTGTCAAAGCTGGAATGAATCTGAGAACACAGACCGATAAAAGTAGAGGAAATCGAAGAATCTCAAAAGTTAGGGATGAATCTGGAACGTTAGAACAGAGCAGAGGACTCTGGTTCTAGAAGGAATCTTAGAAATTAGAATGTTATAGGGGAGAGGCCCCTTAGAACAGGGAATCTCAAAGCGAGGAGGGACTTTAGAGCATAAAAGACATGGAAGGGACCTGAAACAATAATTAACAATATTAACATTTTGCTACACTATATATCATGCTTTACAAATATTATCTTATTTGATTCTCAAATAATCTCGGGAAATAAATGCCATTATTATTCCAATTTAACCCATGAGAGATCTAAGGCATACATAGGTTCAGTGACTTTCCCAGAGCTGATAAATATCGAGTACAGGGTTTGAACTTAGGTCTTTCTGATTCCTGGAGAGGAATTCAGAACACAAAATGCTAAACTTGGAAGAGACCTTAGAGCATAGAATGTTAAAATTATCAATGTTCAAAAATTAAAGTATCTTAGAATATGAAAGATTAGAAAACAGAACAAAAATGGTAGCATAAAAGAGCCAGTCCTGGGGTACACTAGTCCCAACCGTTACTATAACAGATGTTGAGTCATCAGAACTTCAGAACTCTCGGGGGACCCCTTAGAGGTCACGGTGATTACCTAATGCCATTGGCTCCAGCTCTCACACATCTACTGCCCTCAAGATTATTGGTTGGGAAATAATTTCATAAGCCATCTTTAGAGTAGGTAGGGTTGTTCTGATGGACAAGGTTCTTTTCAACAATGAGATGATTCAGGTCATTTCCAATAGACTTATGATGGAGAGCGCCATCTGCATCCAGAAGGAGGACTATGGGACGGAATGTGGATCACAACACAGTATTTTCCCTTTTTTTGCTGTTGTTTGGTTGCTTTTTTCTTTCTCATTTGTTCCCTTTTTGATCTTATTTTTCTTGTGTAGCATGATATATATATATATATATATATATATATATATATATATGTGTGTGTGTGTGTATATATATATATATTTATCATGCTACACAAAAATATATATAATATTTAAGAATGTTAAGAACAATTATGCATTTATCTTATATTTATTACTAGCAGTCTAGGGGAGGGAGTAGAGGGAAAAGAAGGGAGAAAAATGGAAACACAAGTTTTGGCAAGTGAACATTGAAGACTATCTTTTCATGTATTTTGAAAATAAAATGCTATTATTATATATGTAAAAAAAGAGTAGGGTTGAAATCACCTTCCCCTTTACTGCCACCTCCCTCCAGTTGAGAGACATAGCTAGGAAGCTGGGTCTTGAACCCAGGTCATCCATATTCCAGTCCTATTTTCTTTCCATCATACTTTAAAAACTTGGAAATGCCTAAATATGAGCTATGATAATTGTTATATAGAGCCTTCTCTAAATGACATTTTTGGTCACTTTCAAAGCTAACATACTATGATCCTGCCTTATAATTGAGACTTAGTAAAGGGGGAAAAAATAAACAAACAATGAACCAATGGGAGTGGTTCGTGAGATTTTCTGGCTCAGAGAACTTGCCTTTGACAACTTTAAATGTCAGAAAAAGGCAATAGGATTAGTTTTGACTTGGGCAGGCATTTAGCTCAAAATGGCTCTTTGCATTTTGTTAAGGGTCCAACTTACTAGACTGGAGGATGAAGTGACTGCTATAAATAGAGCTTACCTAGATTTTAGCAGAGCATTTCATAAAATCTCTCATGCTATTCAAGTGGAAAGGAGGAAGAAACGTGGCTTGAGTGATAGTATAATTAGATGCATTCAGAACTAATTGAATGGCTGGACCTGAAGAGTAGTCATAAGGTTTCATGTTAACTTGGAAGGAGATTGCCAGTGGGGAGTGTTCCAGGAATCTGTGCTTTGCTTTAGACTGGTTAACATTTTTATAGATAACTTGGATGAAGTCACAGAATGCACACACATCAAATCTGGCAGAAGACAAAAAGACGGGAGGGAACATTGATAGACTGAATGGCAAAGCCAAGATTCAAAAAGATGGTGACAGGCTAGGACGTTGGACTGCATTTTACCGAGATGAAATGCAGTCCGTACAAATGTAAAATCTTACAGCTGGGTACAAAAATCAACGTCATAAGTTGACTTAAATAACATTTTATCTGGGAAAAAAATCAGCAGATTGCATAATGAGTGCAGTTCAATGTAGCCAAAATGTGAACCTTAAGATGCATTAAGAGAGACATGGTGTTCAACAGTAGGAGAGCCATGGTCCTATTTTATCTGATCCTGGTATACTATGTTTGGCACACTGGGGGGAGTTTTGGGAGCCATATTTTAGAAAGGGCATTGGGAAGCTCAAGAATGTCCCCAGGAAGGCAGTCAGGATGGTGAAAGGGACTGGAGTTCAAACCACATAAGGATTAATTAAAGGAACTAGAAGGGAGAGGTATTTAGCTCAGAAAATAAAATAATTAAAGAGATCAAATAACTATTTTCAAATATCTTAAGGACTAGTACTTGGAAGATGGATTGGCTCCAGTGTGGCTGGCAGAATTGAGAGCAATCAGTATGCCTTCTATATGCCAAGTACTGTGCTAGGTTCTATAAATACATACATATATATGTGTGTGTGTGTGTGTGTATATATATGTACATATACATATATACATATACCTACCTAAATATATGTATGTGTATATATATAAAACCTAGTACAGCATATATATATATGTATTTCTAGAACCTAGCACAGTATATATATATATAATATATATGTGTGTGTATATATGTATTTATATGTACATATGTGTATTTATATATGTATTTCTAGAACCTAGCACAGTATATATATACATATATGTGTATATATGTATTTATATGCACATATGTGTATTTATATATATATATATTTCTAGAACCTAGCACAATATATATATATATGTATTTCTAGAACCTAGAACAATATATATATATATATATGTATTTCTAGAACCTAGCACAGTATATATATATATATATATATACATATATGTGTATATATGTATTTATATGCACATATGTGTATTTATATATATATATATTTCTAGAACCTAGCACAATATATATATATATATATATATGTATTTCTAGAACCTAGAACAATATATATATATATATATATGTATTTCTAGAACCTAGCACAGTATATATATACATATATGTGTATATATGTATTTATATGCACATATGTGTATTTATATATATATATTTCTAGAACCTAGCACAATATATATATATATATATATATGTATTTCTAGAACCTAGAACAATATATATATATATATATGTATTTCTAGAACCTAGCACAGTATATATATATATATATATATATATATATATATATATATATGTATATATATATATATATATATACACATATATGTGTATATATGTATTTATATGCACATATGTGTATTTATATATATATATATATTTCTAGAACCTAGCACAATATATATATATATATATATATATTTCTAGAACCTAGAACAATATATATATATATATGTATTTCTAGAACCTAGCACAGTATATATATACATATATGTGTATATATGTATTTATATGTACATATGTGTGTATTTATATATATATATTTCTAGAACCTAGCACTATATATATATATATGTATATTTATATATATATATATATATATATATATATATACATATATATATATATATTAATATATATTTATATATTTATATATGTATTTCCCTAGCACAGTATATATATATACACATATACATATATGTGTATATATGTATTTATATGCACATATGTGTATTTATATATATATATATTTCTAGAACCTAGCACAATATATATATATATATATGTATTTCTAGAACCTAGAACAATATATATATATATATGTATTTCTAGAACCTAGCACAGTATATATATACATATATGTGTATATATGTATTTATATGTACATATGTGTGTATTTATATATATATATTTCTAGAACCTAGCACTATATATATATATATGTATATTTATATATATATATATACATATATATATATATTTATATATTTATATATGTATTTCCCTAGCACAGTATATATATATATATATATATATATATATATATATATATATACATATACATATATGTGTATATATGTATTTATATGCACATATGTGTATTTATATATATATATTTCTAGAACCTAGCACAATATATATATATGTATTTCTAGAACCTAGAACAATATATATATATATATATGTATTTCTAGAACCTAGCACAGTATATATATACATATATGTGTATATATGTATTTATATGTACATATGTGTGTATTTATATATATATATTTCTAGAACCTAGCACTATATATATATATATATATATATATATATATATTTATATATGTATTTCTAGAGCCTAGCACAGGTTCTAGCACAGAAATATATATATTCCACCTATTCCATTCCAGGTCATAGGATCATCATAAATGCAGAGAAAGAAAGAACTGCAAAGGTTCAGCCCCTTCATTTTCTAAATGAAGAAACTGAGTCTTCAGGAAGTCAGCTAGAAAGTGACAAAGTCAAGATCTAAATTAAGTCCATTATTCCAAAGCCATGTCCTACAACCCTAAAGGACATAGACTATCTGAGGCTTCCCTTATAAAAATAACTTTGTTAAGAATTCTCATTTTCCTCTGACTTTCTAAACTACTTTTTCTCAATTGTTGCTTTTGGAGATAACTCAGATGAAGGGCTTACAGTTTGGATCATAATTGAATCACTTTTTCCTGGAGCTAATAAGACTGACCTTTCATAGAGTGACTTTTTGGGGGGGATTTATTAAGCTCTGGTCATGATTTCGGTGGAATGCAGCCAATGTTCTCTTGCACAGTAATGTTCTTCCTCTCAAACCACCCTGCCAGAGATAAGCATTTGGGCAGGAGAAACTAGCAGCTTGAAGGAGAAATTAGGTTTCAGAATTATTGAATTTTAGAGGAGGAAGGGATTTCAGAGAACTTCTGGTCCAAGTGATATCTGACCAAGCATCCTTTGTACGACCCCCTGCCCAGGCATTAGCCAGCCTCCACTTGAGGACTTCCAGGGATGGAAAACTCACCACCTCCTCTGGTTGTCCATCGAACTTTTCAGTGGCTCAGTTTGTAAGGAAGTTTTTTCTGGCCTCAAATCGAAATTTGTCTCATTACAATTTCCAATCCAAGCTTTTAATTCTGCCTCTTAATTTGAGGAAATTAAGTCAATCATGTAACAACCCTCCAAGTATTTGACAAAGTCATCTATCTTGCTGCACTCCTCCTGTCTGATCAGTTAGGGGACCTAGGAATTTGTAGGTTTGTCTCCCTACCTTTTCATTTCCCCCTTCCCAGGCAAATCCCAGCTCCTCCTCCTCCTCAGCCTCCATCAGAGAAGGAAAGAGACCATCTTGTTGCCCCATGGGACTCACTTTTTGGTCTGATTCCTCATCCAACTAAAGGATGCAGCAGGGGATGGGAGAGACATGAGCTAAAAGGAAGGGCAGGACCTTCCATTAAACACATGTTAGATCAGGGTGTGGCGCCACCTGGAAAGTATTTATTTGCTCAAGTCAGCCAGGAAGGATTTATTGAATTCCTACTATGTGCCAGGCACTGTGCACATATTAAGCCTCTGTTCTAGGGCATTGATTAAATGAATGTGATGAGTGCTCTTGGAATGAATGGATAAGTGGTACATATGGAGGAATTTCACAATCCTCTGTATCACAGAATAAGCACAATGAAGATTTTCTGTGACGTATGTTTTTAGGTGAGTTGTAGAACATCCTATTCTTCTCACACAGTCGGAGAAAGCATCAGGGACAGAGAGGATGATTCTGGACTCTCGTGCCCTGCAGGGAATGCTCCCCACCAGGAGCTGGCTATTCTTGTCCCCGACCCCCGGTTCCTCAGGAAGTAGTCTATACCCCTTCGATTGTTTTGGCAGTGGGATCTTTCCGGGCCATTGCCCAGCCTTGGAGGGAGAAAGGCCGATAACCCAGCCCGGATACAGGGATCAGGCCTTTATTTATCACAACAGGGACAGAGAGTGGGAAGGTAATTAAAATCTGCCCACAGTCCCAAATTGGCCATTAGTTACAACCTCCTACTACATAGGTTATAAACCTTTTTATCATGACTGCTTAACTAGGAGGCAAATGGATGGCTTTGAACTTCACCTCCTCTGCCCTTCCTTGCTTACTTGGCTAATGAGAAGCAAAGAAGCTGGAAGAGGTGGAAAAAATGAAGAGTGGAGGAGGGGAGGGTCTGGACAGCTGCCGCATTCACCTGCTGGGCCCCTGCCTGAGAATCCCTGTCCCGGCAGGACAGGCTGCTGGGTAGAAGAGAACACGTAACTGATCTCTTCTTATATTGTCTTTAGCACCATCAATAATTATAACATTCACAATACACTTATAATAATATTAAATACTTTCAGTAAATGCAATCAATAAACATTTATTAAGCACCTACTATATACAGACACTGTACAGAGCATGAGGGAGACAAAGAAAGAGGTCCCCGTCCTCATGGAGTTGACATTTTGGTGGTTCCATAGGATACAAATCCACATCCCACCATCTTCACTCAATGGCACAGGTCAGACATTTTATCCACAAACACAAGACATAAAGAATAATAGTATCCAATAATATTATTCTATTATTCTATGTATTAATATACATCAATAGAGAGACTTCCCTCAGCCGGGAGCTCCCTACATTGAAGAAACCCCAAGTTCAGATAAAATACACAGATACAGAAATGGAAATGCTCAAATGAGCTCCGTTCCAGCCAGGTGGTCAACGAAAGCCTAAAGTCAGAAAGACCTGAATTCAAATCTAGCATCAGATACTTATTAGTTTGGCAAATCCCTTCCCTCTGTATGCCTCAGTTTCCTCATCTATAAAATGGGGATGATAATAATCTCAGGTTGCTGTGAAGAGAAAGGGAAAACATGGGTAAAGTGCTATTTCCAGCTATCATCATCATCATCATCGCTGTGTAACAGACCATGACAATCCACATTAATGAGGTCATAGATCTATCTGAGCATTTGTGTTAATAGACATACTATTTATGCTTTTCTTTCTGTTCTATGAGTGATAATTACGTGGTATTTTCTGCTAACAAACAACTATCCATTACCAAAAAGCCAGTGCGATCCGAAAGACAAGGAATGTTATCTCATTTTATAGAAGAAAGGTCTGTTTGGAGGAGTTAGGGGACTTAGATAAGGTCACAAAGCTAGGAAATGATGGTGTCTCAGTGGAGGGGTCAGGCTCCCTGACTATGGATCCAGGACTCTTTGTACTATCTGACCCCTGATTCCTTGGGGGCTTACGGTCTATTGCTTGGGAATGCAATTTACCGCCATCAGGGTTTTCTGAGTCCTCACTGTCTAGAGCCCTATGCTAAGCTGGGGGAAGGACACAGAAGCCTAGAGGAGCTCAGGAGAATTTCAGCTGAGGAAAATTTCTTGTGAACCCTTGAGTGAGGGAATGCCTCAGCCATGTCACAATAACCTTAGAGATTTGGAGTTGGGGAGGTACAATGGGGAGAAAAAACCCCTGTGGCTCTGGAGGCAGAAGACCTGGGTTAAAATCTGCCCTCTGATTATTATCTTTGGTGTGACTTTGAATAAGTCAATTATCCTCTCTTGATCTCAGTTTCCTTCTCTGTAAAATAAGGTGAGAGCAGATTACCTTCAAGTCCTCCCCAGTCACGGCCTGGATCTTATAAGTTGTTGGGAGGATAGGTGACTTATCCATGACGTATCACTGGGAAATATCAAAAGCAGAATCTAAACTCAGTTCTTTCTGAGGCCATGACTGCTATTCCAGTCATCGTCCCATGTTGTCTTGCCACTAAAATGATCATTATAAGGGGGCAGCAGGTGGTGCAGTGGGTAGAGCACCAGCCATCTGGTCTCAGACACTTAACCTGGACAAGTCACTTAACCCAAATTGCCTCAACAACAACAACAAAAAGAAATTATCCTTATAGAAATAGAAGTTACAAAAATTTTACTTGTTTTCTTTTTATATATTTCATGAGCATTTGCTTCTCCAAATCCTTAGACTAATGCCTAATATCCTTCCTCCCCAACTAGACTCCAGGCTCACTGAGGGCAGGGACCAAGTCTGAGTCCTTATTACTGTGTTTTCTGGAGACCCTAGCACCAGACCTTATATTGCTGTACTAGTTGATTCATTCCCGTCGTAAGATGAAAAGATGCAGAGAAATTTCAGGTTAAAAATCTGTTTTAGCATCGATACAGAAATCTCCTCCAACCCTCCAAGTTTGGGGGAAACGTGTGCAGTGGTGACCTTTGGGACGAGGTAGCCTGCACCAGCCCTGAGACCTGTACGGTGCAAAGCCAGTGTGGCCACGATTTCCAGTGTAAGGAGTCAGGTGAGTAGCACACAGGGCAGCCTTTCTTGTGAGAGCATGGGTGTGTGGGGGATGTTTATATGGACACACATGTATGTATACAACAAGTGCATACCAGGTGTATGTGTGAATGTATACATTGATTGCGCACACACACACACACACACACACACACACACATATATATATATATATATATATATATTTATATATATACACACACATATGTATGTATATGGAGATAAAGAGAGTCAATGAAGCATTTGTTAAGTACTTATCATGTGCCAAATATTGTTTGAAGCTCTCAGGATATAAAACATGAAGTCTAAATATATATTTTTTCAATCCCCTCACGCTACCTTCCTTAATCCCCAACCCACGACTTTTGACTCTGCCCTCTGAGTCAAAGCAGAACACGGCAGAAGCCTAAAACCCCACTTGGAGGACTTGAATCCGGGTCTGAATCTCTCTTCCTAAATCTGACTTCATTAAGGCACCTTAATCACGTGTTGACTAATTCTTCATCTTCTTGAAGGCTCTTTAAGGTAACTCTGTTTTGGGGCAGCTAGGTGGTTCAGTAGTTAGAGCACCAGCCCTGAATTCAGGAGAACCTGAGTTCAAATCTGACATCCTAGCTGTGTGACCCTGGGCAAGTCACTTAACTCCAGCCTCAGAAAAAGGAAAAAAAAAAGAAAAAAAAAAGATAACTGTTTCCTTAGCTTAGTATATAGAACCAGCACACCTATGAGCCCCTCTTGGGCTTTTCAGAAGCCCCCTTTTTTCTCCCCTCATTAAAAGATGGCAGCATCTGTTGGCTAGTCTCAGGGAGGGGGCTGTCCCATGACCCACTCTTTTCAGGCCGTTGCATCAAGAGGCGTCTGCTGTGCAACGGAGATCGAGACTGTCTTGACGGATCTGATGAGGAAGACTGTGAAGATTCTGGGATCCTTAAAAATGACTGTCTGGAGTTCAACCCCATCCCTGGATCAGAAAAGGCAGCCCACGGGTGAGTAATGACTTCCAAGCAGCTGTGACTTATTAGGCTGTTGTCTAGCCTGCGTTCTGCCCTGGGCCTCGGCGTTTCAGAGCTCCTCCCCAGCTGAGGAGAGGGGCCGATCGATGCGGCCAGATAAATGGTACAGAGAAGGAACGGGGAGTGACGACGTGTCCTCGGGTCTGCAGGGATGGACTGACGGATGGCCAGGATGCTGGGGACGGACTTCAGCATGGTCTTTGTCAGAGTAATAGCGGATATGATGATAATGATTCTTATTATTTACCTTGTATTCTAAGGCTATCAGAATGCTCTACACATATTTCCTCTGTAATTTCAACCCCTGAATTCAATGTGAGGGAAATCTTTCTAAAATGGCAAAAAGGCAAATAAAGAGGAAAAATGCAGAACTTGAAGGCCTTGGAGAGATCATGGAGCCCAACTCTATCTCCAAAAGGAGATAGTCTCAGACGTGGAGTTGGGGCGATCTGGATTCAGTTTCTCCTTAGGTTCTTCCTCACTCTATTACTCTCAGTAGGCCAGTTAACAACAAAAAGAGCTAATGCTCAGATCGATAGAATATTTAGGCTTGGGACAAACTTTACACCCATTGTGAATATCCTTATAATGGGAATTTACATAGCACATCAAGGTCTCAAATATGCTCTTTGAATTTCATAGCAACCTTGCACATAGACGTTATTATAATCCCCATTTTACAAATGAAGAAACTGAGGCTGAGAGAAGTTAAGTGAATTGTGCAGATCACACAGCTAGTAAATATCTAAAGGAGATTTGAACTCAGACCTTCCTGACTCGGAATCCGTGCTACCTAATTGACTCCTAATGCTGACCCTCTATTTCCTCATCTCTAAAATAGTTATAATAATAATGTTATAAGGAGCAAGTGAGAGAATGTGGGGCAAACAATTTTATATATTAAATAGTTATGTAAAAGTCAGCCTTGACACTTCATGTTCTAAGCTCCTTTCTAGCTATAGCTGGTTGTCCAAAAAACGAATTTAATTCAACTTTAAATTTAACTCAAGTAGTAACAAACATAACTTAAATTTAAATGCTACTAGTCTATGCTCCAGCTTCCCAGAGTCCACGAGACTGGACAATGCTGATGTCACTTTTGGAAAAAAATGAAGCATGAGACCATGCAGATAGCAGTACTAGAAGATGCCCTTTCCTTATAGGTTTAACATTCTGACCCAAGAAGAAAAACTGAATGTATATGACCCTACATTCTTTGGGGGCTTGTGTGACCGTGTTTACAATGGAGACTGGAAGTCCCTCAGATATGATGCTGTGTGTGAGAAGCTCGATTACGATGAGAAGTATTTCCGTAGACCGTACAACTTCATCAAGTACCAATTTGAGGTAAGGCAAATTTGGTGCGAATAAAGACAAGGATATTGATGATGGTGACATAATTATTATTATAATAGCTGGCACTTAGGGGAGAGAGTTGCAAAGGAATAAATTTAGATTTGATATGAGGAAAGAAAACATGTCTGCAATTAAGATATGTAAAAGTTGAATGTGCTAATCTCCCAATAAACCTGAATTCAATATTTCCTTCTTTATGGCAGGCTCAGTGCTAGTGCCAGGAATACAAAGACGGAAATGAAACAGACCTGGCCCTCCAGAAGCTTGCATTCTAACAGGGAAGCTGACATGCACATGCACTGGTACATAGAAGATACGTATACAGACAGAATGATAGATTGATAGATAGATAAATAGATAGATAGATAGATAGATAGATATAGATAAATAGGTGGATAGATGAAAGATAGATGATAGATGATAGAATAGATATAGATAGATAGACAGGTAGATAGATGGATGGATGGGTGGATATATAGATAGATGATTGATAGATAGATGGATGGATAGACAGATAGACAGATGGGTTAATAAATGAATAGCTAGCTAAATAGATGGATAGAAATAGATAGACAGCAGATAGATAGACAGACAGACAGACAGGGATAGATGATAGATACATACACAGAATGATAGATAGATAGATAGATAGATAGATAGATGGATAGATAGATATAGATAGATAGATAGATAGATAGATAGATAGATAGATAGATATAGGCAGGTAGATAGATGGGTAGATAGATAGATATAGATATCTATGCAGGTAGATAGATGATATATATCCATATCTATAGCAATATCTATCTATCTATCTATATGTATATATGTAGGTAGCTAGATAAATAGTTATGAACAGGTTCCAAGATGCCACCAGTTCCCTAAACCTGAAAGTCTTTGAAGAAGAACCTAATCATCTGGCTTACTTCTTAATCTGGGTCAATCATTGTGCTGGGCACTAGGGACTAAAATTAAGCAAAAATCAGTCCCTGCTCTCATTTAGCTTTTGAAAAGAGGGGAGCCACACGTATAGAGAAATGGTGGCCGGGGAAAAGGTCTTAATTTGGAAATTTGCAGAGATGCTAGATGGAGCCTTGGAGATTTGAGCCATGCATGCACTTTCCAGGAACAAGGGGCAGAAATGCATCATCAGATGGTTCTAGAACTGGAAAATCAGGTGTTGAGAGGAAAATGCTAATTGCATATTCCTTTCTGTCATGTCTTCCAATTCCAGTCAAATGGAGCTCAGCACTGCCATTTGCAGTTAAGGACATTCTGTCTCCCACCTCTGTGTGTGTGTACAGGCTGTGCCCCATGCCGAGAGTGCTCTTTCCCTCCTCAATTCTGCCTGTAGAACCTCTAAGCTGTGTCTGCCACCAAATTATTCTGCACTAAATCATAGATTTAGAGAGGGAAGGTACCTTTGAAGATACTTAGTCCAATCCCTTCATTTTACAAATGAGGACACTGAAGCTTCAGGTGGGGACAGTGCCCACGGTCGCACAGCTAGTGGATTTCTGAGTTGGGATTTGATTCTGCTCTCCCCGCCTCCAGTTGCAATGCTGTTATTCTATGCTTTGCTGCGCCTAACTTTTCTTGTAAATGTTTTCCCCTAATGGAAGCCAGTTCCGGGGCAGGAATTATTTCATTCTGGTCTCTTTATCCTTAGAACCATTTCCCCGTTTAATGCTTAATGCACCATTGGATTGAGGGTTGTGAATACTATCAAGTAGGGGACCCTGAGTGTTGATTGCCACTGTCTGCCTGTTTTTAGACCCAGGCCCAATATGATTTCCAGTCAAGATTTTACAATCATATTGACGAGCTAACCACAGGCCTACATAAGGAAAAATTCAGTTCTAGTAGCTTCTCCATCGGAATCCCCATCTACTTTGTGATCCTGGGAATAGGATTCGGCTGGTCCTCTGGAAAGGGTTCCCTGAAGAACGTGACCGAGTATAAGGAGAAGGTGAGTATCCACATCCTCAGGTCATTGTCTCCCCCCCCCCACCCCCAGCATCTTTTGGGACTTGCATTCATGTATTACTTTAATTGCATTAAAAAACTACAGTAGTGATTGTCCCTTAATTTGCTCGTGTAATTGGAAATGTCTGATCAGCCGTAATCCTGTTTGTTTTTCTTATTACACTTCTGTACTCAAAATTATCATGATGGGAATAATTGAGTTACAAGACTGAGAACTCCCACCATCTCCCCGCCCCATTCTCGGGTCCCTTCCTAGTTCATTGCAGAAGGAAGACGATCAATGGATGCTTGGGATGAAAAGGTTGTCGTTGGAAGGAGAAGGGGACAAAGGTTTGAGAGTCTCAGCTTTAAGTTGTAGCTCGGAACCTTCTTCTCTGGGTGATTGGGAAAAAAATCACCTCTCCTCCCCGGGGATAGAAATGATGAGGGGGGATCAGGTAATATCTAGTCCCCCTGAGATCTAAACCCTAATATCCTGAGTTAGAATAAGTACTGGATTTGTCCGTGTGTGTACGTGTGTGTATCTGGAAGGCAGAGTTTGTTTCATTTCTATCACTGTATTCCTAGGATTTAGCACTAGAACACAGCAGAAGCACAAACCATCAGCATTAATTAATTAATTTTTCTGAGGCAATTGGGTTAAGTGACTTGCCTAGGGTCACATAGCCAGGAAATGTTAAGTGTCTGAGGTCAGATTTGAACTCAGGTCCCTCCTGACTTCAGGGCTAGTGCTCTATCCACTGCACCAACTAGCTGCCCCATCAGCATTTATTAAATGCCTCCTCAGCCAGTCACTACACTAGGGGCTGGAGATTCAAAGGCAAAACAAAATTGTCCTTGCCCTCAAGAAGAAACCATTCTATTAGGGGAGACGACATAGATACATAATTTTCATTATAGAGGAAAATTCACTTTTATTTCCCCTGCAGTTTTTTTTATCAGTTTGCTTCTATTTTGTTCTCTTTTATTTTCTCTTTTCAAACATGAAATGGCAAGAGAAAATAGCATCATGGGTAGGATATCAGGGTCTCTAGGTTCTATGGCAATAAATGAAATTTCTATAGAATAGCACTTTTTAATTTTGTGAGCTGCTTTTCATAATTATCTCATTTAAGTCTCATAACGACCCTAAGGATTGAATCTCCAAGTATTATCACCCCCATTTATAGAGGAGGAAACTGAGATTTGGAGAGGTTAAATCACTTGTTATGTCATGCAACTAGCCAAAATTGGATGCAGGATCTCAGCAAAGCTAGCACCATGTCAGCAATGTCTTAGGTTCCCAAGCAAACTAGCTGTGTGAACTCGGACAAGCCATTTATCTTTTCTGGGTCTCTGTTTCTGCATTTGTAAAGTGGGGTGAATGGGTCAGATTCCCTCTAACATTCCTTCTGATTCCACTGTTCTAAGTTCTATGACTACCATATTTTTTAGATATATTGTTAAAAGTGTTGGGGCAGCTAGGTGGCGCAGTGGATAGATAGA